>NC_056747.1:870630367-870674757 GCF_019279795.1 Protopterus annectens
TAAGCACCAGACAGAAAATAATTTCTGTTTGGAGATGTATGATTTCCTGGTAGGGGGTTTCCTGGCCTCCTGCAAAGCCCAAAGCATGTCCTCGAAAAAAGAGGTGCCTGAAAGAGACCAAAACCATATCACCCACAGTGTCAGTTGAAGAGTGGGCAAGTTAGGATGGATAAGAGCTCTCTTATCTTGGGTGACAAGATTCACCCAGTGAGGTAACATTGTGATTGCCCCTGACCAAGTGAGAAATAAGGGGGAACCAATGCTGTCTGGGTCAAAATGGAGTCACCAGCAAGATTCTGGGAGAGTCCTGCCTGATCTTGTGAAGGCTCATGGTAACAGAGGGCAGGGGTGGGGCTGGTCATATGGAAACATCCCCTTCCAAGGAAAAGACAGGGCATCAACTTTCCAATCCAAAGGACATGGGACTCTTTAATAGAATGGAGGTAAAAAGATCAGAGGAATACCCCACCAATTAACAATGTCGAGGAACACATCTCTGTGAAGCATCCATTCTTGAGCTTGTGTATTGGACTTCTTCAAAGAGTCTGCCACTAGATTGTGCTCCAAGGGAATGTAAACTGCCTGAAGAGTCACTTGATACAGGACATTAGATCCCAGACATGAAGAGCTAGTCTGCAAAGAAGATAGAACCTAGTTCCCCTTGTTTGTTGACATACCACATCACTGTGGTGTTGTCTATGAAAATTTTGAGGGACCAGGAATGAAAAGCCTGAAGACCTAGAAGAAGAACCCTCATCTCCATTATACAGATGTGATTCAAACTCTGATGAAGTGACCCTTAAACCTGAGAGAGCAAAATAAGGCCCTCATGCCCTGTCTAAGGCATCTGTAAAGAACTCTTGAGTCGGGACTGGAGCTTGGAAAGGAAGTTGATGAATCTAAGTTGATGAATCTACCACTGAAGCTCAAGCGTGAGAGACATGGAAGGAAGTGTTCTGAGAAGTCCAGAGGGTGGCAATGCTCGAGCCACACTGACTTGAGGTAACACTGAAGCTTTCTCATTTGCAGACTGGCCAGAGGGATCATGGAAGCCATGAGCCCAAGAACCCTGAGAAATTCCCTGGCTGTGGCTGAAGCCAGAGGAAGAAGGGACTGGAAAAAGGCAATGAGAGACAGGGTCTTTGGGGCAGGCAGAGATGCCATCATGGGGATGGTCTGAAGCCTGCAACCGAGGAAAATATGACTCTGTTAAGGCATCAGAGCCAATTTCTGGAAGTTTATGGTGAACCACAGACTCTGTAAGAAGGAAAAAGTAAACTGCAGATCCTGAAGCACTGCATCCGGGGAAGAAGTCTGAATGAGCAGATCGTCCAGACAGAGAAAAATCTAAACTTCTCTCATCCTGCAAACAGCAATGACAAGAACAATGCATTTGATGAGTACTCTTTGGGGCAGTAGAGGTGTGCAAAAGGATAGAGCATAGAACTGATAATGCAAGGAACAAACAGAGAAATGTAAAAAATTCCTGAAAAGGGGATGGATGGGGATATGAAGGTAGGTATCTTTAAGGTCCAGAGAGAGCAAAAAAGCCTGGGGTAGAAGAAGGGGAAATAGAGTATGAAGACACAACATTCAAAAGGAATGGGAAATATCCAGAATTGGTCACCATAAGCCCTCCTTTCTGGGAACAAAAAGCATTCTGTAATAAATACCCCTCCCTACTTGGGTAGAAGGCACAGCTTGAATGATGACCTTTACCAAAAGAGAATGGAGCACTTCTGGGAAAAGAGGAAGTGGTTCCAAGGAGGTTGAGGGATGCCCAAAAAAAGAGGAAAGGGATTTCCAGACCGTGAAATATCTCTAGCAAGTTATGGGCAGAACCTAAGAGTCTGTTGTAATATTTAACCAGTCTGGAAGTGAAAGGGAACGATGGACAGACAAGGGAACTTAGCCAAGGAAATAGGGAAACAATCTGTCAAATGGAACTAAACTTATCCTAAAATACAAGTTTCTGCGAGATAGGGGTTTGAGTAGATTTTAGTAGGAGGCACACATCTAGACCCTTTTTCCCCTTAGGCAGAAGACAAGACTGCATAAGCAGATTTGGAGGGATAATTCCTCTGAAACTTAGGAATAGCAGAAACAAAAATATGTTTCAACTCCTGCAACACTTTACACTTATCCTGGAGAGACTTGAAAAGCTCAGCAGTACCACCAAACAAATTCTTAATATCCAGAGGAGCATCCAACAGTTTGGCCTTAATATCATCAGCCAAAGCCTGAATACGAAGCCAACAGTATCATCTCATAACAGAACCAAAGGCAGCAGCCCTGGAGGAGGCATCAGCTGTATTGTAGTTGTGTTTGATAAAGTGGCGATCAACTTGAGAGGTACAGCTAAAAAGTGAAAGGGCAGAAGCCCTCCCCTCAAAATCAGGAAGGTCAGAAACCACTTTGGAAACCTGAGATAAGAGGGCCAGAACATACCTGGTCATATGAGTCAGGTAGGTGATGGACTGAATGGATAAAAGTAGCAGCAGTGTAAAACTTTTTGCTCAGCCTCTCCCATAGCCCTACTGTCCTTATCCAAAAGCAGCAAACTGGCAGACGGCAACAGCTTGGAGGGATTGTCAGTAGGAGCAGACACTACAGAAAGATTAGGGTTTCTTGGGTGCATGAGCAGAGAATCAGAAGCCTCAGAAGCTGCTGAAAAGGTATCCAAGGAGGGCAGCCAGAAGAGGGGGAACAGATTCTGGCTTATAAGATTCCATCCGGAGGAGCTCATAAATACCTTTCCTGAATTGCAGAGACTAGAGAACAATTCCACTTAAAAAAAAAAACTCCATCATGCGGGCAACAGTATCACCAAAACAGAGTTCTTCCAAAGGGGAATTTGGACTAATAAAATCCCTCTTCCTCTAAACCACAGTCCAAGGAGGAAGGTATTTGAGAACAGTAAGCCAGGGAGTCTTCTCCAAAATCCAGCTCCTCATCTGCAGAATCTAGTTCCCTGGGTCTTTTAAGCCAAGTGGAAGACCCAGGGAGGAGCAGGTGCAGACATCCCTTGATGAGGCTTTAAAGCCATTACAGCATTAAATAACCCAGAGCAAAATCCTGCCGTTCATGTTGGGGATCCTTAACTACAGGAGAAATATGCCTGGTTTTCTGTTTCTTTTTCTGTGGGACATCCACACAAATACCCTTGATGGGTCAGACAGATGTTGAGGGATATCCTCCCTAACTAGGATCTGCAGAATCATCCACAGTATATAATTAACTGAGGTTCCCACCTCATGATCAGAAGCACACATTTGTAAAGCCTCCGAGGACATGTGAGAAGTAGGATCCATGCTGGCCTCAGATTGAGTCAAGGCAGAGGAATCAGAAGCAACTACCAGTCACTCCTCTCGGCTTTCACTAGCCTCAAGAGAGTCATCCGAGGAGATTGGACAGCAGCTGTATCAGACCTAAAAGAAGAAAACAACCATCACGACCACCATGGAAAACTATTTATTAAAATAAAAGAATAAAATTGATAAAGTAAATACTAAAAGACTAAAAGTCAGTCTAAAGATTCAGGTCAAGACCTTTTAACCTTCTGGCCTTCCTCAGATCCATAGAATGCAACAATCTCATTTCCTTATTATCATAAGCAACATCCAATCAATTCTCATTCATAGGGCAGCCACTTCCTTGAATCCAACCTATCATCAAGCAGATGACACTGCCTAATTTAGCAACCATTTTCATCTCAAGAGCCGCCTTCCCTTAACTGGTTTCAAAGGGATAATATCATTTAAACCAGGTGGGCGATCTGCTTTTCAGTCTGCAATCCATTTAATTTCTTCGCCAATGTTCTCCAAAAAGGGTTGACACAAACAACTTCTGTTGGAGCCATGCACTAAAATTAAATGTCAAGAAATGCATAATAGTATCCTTTGGGAAGTCATCTACCCTTGGCAACTATCATATTTACAACATGCCTCTAAGTCAACCTAGCAGTCAGAGACTTGGGAGCACACAAACAGTAATCTAGCCTTCTATCGTGTCTACAGTAGTGAGGAAATCATTCTATGCTATGCAACTTACAACAAAGGCATGGCATCTAGAGCCATATAAGTCACTGTTCTTCTGCATTCAGCATTCATCAGACCAATCATTGAGTACAATGCCTCCTTTGGTAAGTACCTAAACAAGCACATTCAACAATTGGAACACCTACAGAGGTTCATGACTAAACGAATACATAGTGTAAGCAGCATGTCCTATGCAGACTGCCTCAAAGCCCAATCGCTGTATTCAGTTTCCTACAGGCTGTTGAGAGGAGATCTAGACCTGGCTTACAAAGCACTGTGAATCCCCCCCACCCCCACCCCCCCACCCTGATGGATCTCCTGCATATCCACAAAATAAACAGCAACAGAATTATATATTCTAAATACTTCAGTATTGCCTTTGATATAAACAGGACCTGCTGGAGAGATAGGTATGTATCCCAGAGACTACCCCTTCTCTGGAACAGGCTCCTCATCCACATGTAGCAGTGTTCCTTCCCAAACCAATTTAAGTGCAACTTGGACAACTGGATGGGAAACAGGAAATGCATCCTTGGGTTTGGCACCTAGGTCTGCAATGAACACAGGCAGCCTGTAAATGGTTCATCTCCCAGGCCCCTACTTGTAAATGTTTCATCTCCTAAGCCCTTGCCTATACTTATCAAGGGTACCACAACTTGTGAAAACTTTGTGATGTATGGCTAAACTTAAAAAGGCCGTAGTGGTCGCAAGCCTATTAGATAACTATGAACCTATAAGCAAACAAACTCTTTTAGTAATGGCTAGGAGCTTTTCATTTATTACAGTTTGCTGGTGTAGTAAATCCATCATATAGCTTTAGTTCTAAACTTGCCATTACGTTTATGTCAGATTGGTTAAGAAGTCTCAATGCATCTATCCAAGAGGAAGTAAAATTTACAGCAACAGCCAGCATTCTCTGTTATAAGACTTCTTGGGGAGCTATACCATCTGTGGCTGTCAAGACGAAAAGTAAATAGTAAATACTTGTTTTTTTGAGTAATCCACAAATGTAGAGGCATTACTAGGGTCATAAAGCTGTTTTTTCCTAGAGAAGATGACAGTGAGATGGTCAGATTTACGGGGGGTGGGGGTAACTAGCAGGGTGGAACAAATGGGAGAAATATTTGTATGGACAAGAGTAAGAAGATTAATACCTACAGTGGATGGGGAGAGATAATCTGGTCAAGACTGTCAGCACAGACAATTGTATGACAACTGCCAGCATACATCCACCCATCATTTGTATCCACACTGACTCAAAGAGGTACCGAAGATATAAAATGAGGACATTTGTCAATTGATCAGCACAGTCCCTGAGTACCTGCCCCAGTATGTTGTCAGGTTCAGCCACTTTCCTTGGGTTTACTCTGTGTAACATCTCCCAAACATCAGCTGGATTGAGACAGAGCACTTCATCATCCTGGCTGGTAGAGACTTTTGTTGCTGTAGTGTTGCTCTTTTCCTCAAATCACCTAAAATATACATTGAGCTTGTTGACAAATTCAATGCTGACAAGATGAGGGCCTGCAGTCTGTTATGGACTGAATTCCTTGCCACAGATGCCTGCAGTCTTTTAGGTCTGTGAAGTGACTCTGAATTTTCTGTCCATAGCCATGTTTGGCATCTCTAAAACCCCTATTTAGATTAACTCTGGATAACCTAAGGACATCCTTATCCCCCGAATTAAAGGTGGGATTGCATGTTCTCAGAAGCTCGTACACCCCACTTGTAAGCCACTTGTTTGATGGAGCATCTGAATTCTACATCATATGCACACTTCAATGTAAGAACTCCTGGCTTGCCTTATGTAGCATCTAACTTCTCTGTTCTATTAATAAAGTACAGTTATATAAGAACTTACCATTACAGCAGATGTCCTACTGAACACTGTTGCACTATTCCTAACAAATGGAACATCACTGCTGATGTCTGGTCGGGGTGCCACTTACCTTCCCAAGGTCTTACTGCCAAAGCATGACCTCAGCTCATATGCATTGAGGTATAAAGATGTATGTACGAGCATGGATACTCAGACCATCATCAAGCCAGCAGTCTAAAGACTACCGAGAGATGAGACTAGTCGGCTAGGAGGGGTGTACTTCGAATTTGGTAAGAATGCTCCCCCTTATACTTGTAAGAGAGCAAAGGATAGAGCAACAAAAGGGAAGTGAGAACTGAAGATGAGAGTGAAACAGAAAAGAAGTAATGGAAGGTGGGATAGAATACTTCAACAGTGATCAGCAGGAAATCTACTTTTATGGTAAGTTTTTACACAACTATACTATGCCCTGACTGAAAGCTCTGTTGCAGTATTCTTGACAAATGGGGGATTCCCAGAGCTGAAGGAGGAAAGAAGGGTGGTTAGTAATGGAGTGGAAGCACTGTCCAGCAGTCCTGACAAAACTGACTTAGTAAAGGCAGCCATGGACCTGGAGAAGACTTCAATTTTGTAGTGTTTGGTAAAGGTGTGTATTGAGAATCAAGTAGCCACCTTGAAAATAGATTTGTAATCTGTTCCTTTGTGGAAAACCCATAAGGAAACAACTGCCCAAGTGGAATGTGCTTTAGGGCAGAAAGATAGTGTGAGCAGCAGAAAGAGATAGCCTTTGAAATCCAAGCTGCAACAGTTTGTTTGGAGACTGGTTGGCCCTGCCTAGAGGACATAAAGGACATGAAAAGCTGGCAAGTCTTCCTGAAAGATTTAGCTTTGTCCAGGTAAAATCTGAGTTGTCTGTGGATGTGAAGAGAAAGCAAGATAATTTCCTCACTGTTTTAGGGATTAGGAAAGAATGTGGGGAGATAAACAGCCTGATTGAGAGACAGCTCATTCACTACCATAGGCATGAAGCATGGGTTAGCTCCGAGAGTCACCCTGTCTTTGTGAAAAATAAGAAAAGGGGAAATGGTCATGAGAGTATGAAGCTCAGAAATCCACCTAGCAAAGGTGAGAGGCAATAGGAGGATGGTTTTCCAAGGACAAAATTTTAAAGAAGCTGTTTCAAAGCGGAGCAGAGTAAGCTCTTCTAGCACAAAATTAAGATCTCAAGGTGGAGAGATGGATTTCACCTCTGAGAAAAAGCTTGACCTCTGCCCTAGCCATAAGTGGGGGATTAACAGGGATGAAAGCATTGATGGCAGACAAATGAGCTTTTATGGAAGCGTAAGCTAAACCTGATCAAAGAAGTATGCAGGGGTATTGCAGAACCAGAAGTACTTGTGCTAAGAGTGGGTCTTGACTCTGCTTGCAGAACCAGAAAGAAAAGCAATTCCACTTTGCAGTGTAAGATTTTCTAGTGGTGGGTCTTCTAGCCTCTTGTAAGACTTGTACAACCTCTTCAGGGAAAATGTGTCTGAAGTATTAAACTCCCATCACCCATACGGTCAAACTGAAAAATGGAAGATTTGGGTGGAGCAGCAGGCCTTTTTTCTGAATTAAGGTCCGGTTGTAGAGGGACTCTCCTGTAGTTTCCTTTTGCCAGGTAGAGAGAACTAATGTTGCCTTAGCCAAAATACAGCCAGTAACTGGAGTTTACATGTTTCTTTTGGTGCATTGAGAAGCATTTTTGGAAGTGGAGAAAAAGGAGGAAAAGCATAGAGGAATCTCTCTAGGCACTGGAAAGAAAAAAATCTGTCCTCCAGGCTGTAAGGCAGGGGTTCCTGAGAAAGAATAGGGGGAGCCAATGGTTGCTTGATGAAGCAAAAAATCTATCTGAAGAGTACCCCATTGAAGTGTGATGCTGTGGAAGACCTCCCTGTTCAGAATCCACTTGTGGGGTTCCTCCATGGAGTGACTTAAACAATCTGCTAGCACACTGTCCTGAAAGGGGAGGTACATGGTTATGAGTGAAATATTCATCTGTGTTGCCAAATTCTATGCCTCCTGTGCCAACCTGCATAGCTGGTAAGACCTGGTTCTACCTTCCTTGTGTATGTATCACATGACTGTGGTGTTGTCTGAGAACACTTGGAGAGGTCTTGATTTCCAAAGGTGGTTAAAAGTCTGAAGAGCTTACAGAAGAGCCCTCATTTCTTTAAGGTTGATGTGTTCCTTCAGGAGGTGGGCTGGCCATTTCTCCTGCACTTGGTGTGATCCTGTCCATATCCCCATGCCTCATTTAAGGTGTCTGTGTGAATCTGTTGATGAGGAAGTAAGGAAAGTAACCCTAGGTTGAGGATGACCTGTCCCTTCTACCAGGTCAGCTCTTTCTTTAGACAAGACGGGGAATTAGGCTATCCAAGAGATGGCAGTGCTGGGAACACACAGATTTCAGACACTTCTGGGTTTTCTTCTTGTGAAGCCTGGCTAGGGGAAGTATAGGAATGGTGCCTGCCATGAATCCTACGGTCCTTAGAATCTCCTTTTCAGCGGAATCGGTTTTGAAGAAAGGTCTTGGACGCAAGTACACTGAGAACCTTTTCCTGGGGAAGGAAAGCATGCATATTCTTTCTGCCTAGTCTCCCAGGAACATGATGTCCTGTGTAGGGACCATGTGTGATATGTTGTAGTTTATGGTGAATCCTAGACCTGTGAAAGATGAAGGGTGAATTAAAGATGACTCAGAAGAATGTCTGGGGATACAGTCTGGATCAGAAGGAAATTCCAGTGGGGGAAAATCTAAATTCCTAGAGTGCGACAGAAAGCTACTACAGGTGCCAGGCACCTTGTGAGCACTCTTGGAGTTGTGGAAAGACCAAAAGGCAAAGCAGTAAACTAAAAATGTAAGGAGCCAGAGAAAAACCTGAGGAATCTACTGCAGGAAGAACAGATAAGGATATGTAGGTAGGGTTCCTTCAGGTCTGATTACACCAAGAAAGCCTGTGGTAGCATGAAAGGAAGCATGGTCTGAAGGGACAGCATTTTGAAAGAGGGTACCTTCAGGTCATTGTTCACTGTAGACAGGTCTAGAATGAGTCTTCATTGCACTTCTTTTCTTGAGACAAGAACAATCCTGGAATAAAACCCTCTTCCCAGAAATTATTTTAGGGCTTGCTCAATGGTGTCCTGTTCCATGAGGACTTGGATAACGGAGGTCAGAAAAGAAATTTGGTTTGGAGGGGGTGGAGTTATGTCTTTCAAAGGAGGGAATGTTTTGCAAGACATGGCATAGCTGTCCCTGATGCTAAAAAAGATCAATTTGTCTTTGGTAATATCTCCCCACCTGACCAGGGAGAGTGACAGTCTTTGGGGTAGAGGAGTGCAGCAGTAGTCACAGACTTTTGCCTAAAAAAGGTTGCCTCCCGGCTGGAGTTTCCCTTTGTGGTTTTTCACAGTATCTTTTCCTAAAAGCCCTAGGGTTTCTTCTAATGAAGGATGTTGACATGCCTGGGTAGTTCTTACGATATCTCAGAACTGAGGAGGGTAGGATTTGCCTGCAGTTTTTCATGGTTTCACCTTGGTCCTGGAGAGTTTTGATCTGATTGGCAGCCTAACAGTGAGTCTTTGTCCAAAGGCAAATTTAGAATTTTAGATTTTAAATTTTCAGGCATTGGTTGATTGGGAAGCCATGCACATCTGTGGATAACAGATCCAGTAGCAGCTGCCAAACAGGAAGCATCTACGGCATCACAACTACACTTCATGCTATGCCTGGCAATCTGACTGGTCTGTGAAAGTAAGTTCTACATTTGCTGCTTAGAGTTTGTTGTGGGAGTATCCCAGATAACTTTTGTTCAAGGATGCCAGGACAGAGACCACTTAGTCATTTTAGTCTGGTAAGTAATTGCCCTCAAAGTAATGGCAGCAGTAAACCTTCTCTCACCATCTATTCATACACCTAGTATACTTGTCTGTAGGTATGGTATTAACACTAGGTAGCAGCTTAGAGGGCTTATCTGAAAAGAGAGAAACTGCCAAAGGGTCTTCCACTGGGTTCATGTATAGATATTTTAGGTCATCAAGGACCTTGTAAAACTTGTCTGGTCTCTTGGGAGCTGGAGGTTGAGAGCCAGGTACAAAAGAGGTAGACTGAAAAGCATCTTTGAAAGCCTCAAGGACAGGAGGGACCAGAGAAGAGCAGGGGTACTTAGGCAGGCCACCTATCTGGCATTTTTCTAGAAACTAGAATGATTCTCCAGTAGCTGGAAAACATTGTACAAACCCCAGTATTCTGTTTCGCAGCATGAACAGAATGCCAGAGTTTGTAAAAATGCAATCTTAGTTTGACTTTTTGACAAAAACATTGCTAAAGTGATGCAGATGAGTCAGAGACTACAAAAGAAAAAATAAACTAAAGGAGGCATTGTAATAAACACCATTAAAAAGCCAGTGAAATCCACGAACAAATAATTTAATAAAACAAAGTAAAAAAACAAGAGTATTATTTCCTCTAGCACCTCAGCAAAGATGCCTTTACAGAGTATATTATGTATGTTTTATAAGACTTCCTTTTTTCTTGGTGGTTAAAGGAGGCATTCTGTCGTAATGACATATACACTTATGTTATAAAATGAGGATGGAAGTGGGAGGAAAGGGGGTATGACACGGCAGGTCATAGGTGGTGCAGGGGTGTGTGGCTTTGGTCCAGTTTTCACAACAGTGAAAAGTAGCAACCTTAAGGGGTCTCCATCTCAGAGAAGGTATAATACCTCTTTTGGACATCAGAGATCTGAGTAGATTACCAAAGTGTTTCATCATGTTCTGTAAAGTCTCACCAAAGTAAGATTCCTCAACGGGTGAATCAGGCAAGAGGAAGTCCACTTAGTCAGAGAAAAATTGCCTTGAGGAATGCATCTAAGAAATACTCCAGAGAATGGTTAAAGTCATTGGCTTGCTCCTCATCAGAAAAGGAGAAAACCAGGGTGGGTTTTATGTAAGTAGACTGTGGTAGGGGAGACCCAAAGAAATGAAGTTTAAGGACATTACCACTTTAAACAACCTTTGCGATAAGTCCATTCACTCTCTTTCCCTAGCTGCTGAGGCAAAGGCCAGATGCTTAGTCTTTTTATTTATTTTTTCCTAGGAGTAATATTCGCCTGAACGAGGTGCAGAGGTTTAGAAACATGTCTGACTTCTATTAGGCAGCCTGGGATTACTTCCCTAACTAAAATTTGCAGAATGCTGTGCAGTCCTTTTGAAATGTAAGTAGGTGCAGCTCCTTGAATGTATTGGCAGTCTGCAAGGTCTCAGGGGCCATACTAGATTCCAACAGGTTCTTGGTAGCAGGCAACCGAGCAGAAGTCTGACATAACATGGGTTCTGTAACCTCAGTGGGTACACTGGAATCAGAAACATTGGACTGCTAATCCATTTGAGGACTCTTAAGCTTCTCTGGTGGAAGAGAGATGTCTGAGGATGTGGAGTTCAGCCATCTTGGACTGGGACAGGAGTTTAGGACACTGGGTCTCAAGAAAGTTGTTAAGAGTATAGAGTCTAAACCAAAGGGTTTTTGGAACGAATGACTGACAAATACAGCAGGATTTGTGATTGTGTTCTATGCTAAGGTGTAAAAAAGACACTTGTTATGCAAGTCCTTGTACAGAATCTGTCTGTAGCACTTACCCCTCCTAGCGGACATCTACAAATTTACAACAAAAAGTGTAAGGTGATAAAAAGAACTTATGTTCTTACTATAACATTCCATCTGTAATGTCAATCTTCATTCATTCTTGACTGTTGGGTCTCAGTTCCAAACCTCGGAACAGACTCTGCCATTATATCAAGCTTGTGCCAGCCAGAAACTCTCAAGCCAAGGCTAACCATACTGGCGCTCTTCCCTTCCCCTCAGATCAAGTTTTACTCACAGAGTAGAAAATCATGGAAGCTTTGTCTGAGCAACAACCCTACTAGGACACTAGGACTAGTTATGAACCTCCAGGAGTCTTTTGGAGGGGGAGGTGGGTGGGATGTCAAAAAAGAATGAAGATCAACAATACAGATGAAACTTTGTGATAAGAACATAGCTCATTTATCGGATGTTGTCAATCTTAATTCATTCTTGACTCTTGAGACATAGTCCCTAGCTACTTTAAATCTTGGGAAGCCCTAGGGAAAGATATTCCTGAGCACCATAGAGCCAAAGGATGCTCTTCCCCTGGAAACCGTACCATATTTATAATGAGTGATAAAGACATGAGGAGTAGCCCAAGTTGCGGCTACACATATGTCATCCATAGAAGCTCTGGAAGGAAAAGCTACTGAAGTGGAAATGGATCTGGTAGAATGTGCCCTAACTTCTGTTGACAAACAAAGTTGATGCAATCCCTCAACCATTTTGACAGAGTAACTTTTGAAACTGATTTGTCCAGTCTAGGAACAACTGGCCCGATTTTCTAAGAGATTTTCTTCTACCTAAATAAAAACATAATTGTCTGTGTACATCCAACAAATGTAAACAATATTCTCCCTTGTTTGAGAAATTTGGGAAGAAAACTGGTACATCTATGAACTGATTAATATTGGAATCTGACACTACTTTAGGCAAACAGGAGAGATTACTTCTGAGTGATACTTTCTCTTTGTAAAAAATTATATATGGATATTTTACACACAGTGCCTGCAATTCTGAGATTCTCCTCGCTGACGTGATAGCTACCGGGAAAAGGAGTTTTCCAAGATAAAAATTTGATATCACAGGTGGCTGCTGGCTCGAAAGGCTGATGGACCAAACTTTGCAAGACCAACGTTAAATTCCAAAGTGCAATGGGCTCTTTGAAAGGTGGTTTTAAATGTAAAGCGCCCTTAAGAAAGGTTTTGCAGAGACAGTGGGACATCAAAGAAAGGTCATTGAAACCATTATGGAAATTTGAAATGGCAGCTAACTGAACTCTAATGGTAGAAGTAGAGGCTCCCAATTGGAATAAGGTAGATAAATATTCCAAGACCTTATCAATCGAGGCTGAAAAAGGCTCAATACCCATTTCATCAGACCAAAGCGCAAATCTCTTCCATTTGCTAAGATAACGTTTTCTGGTGGATGGTTTATGAGAAGCCAGAAGCATCTTTTGTTCTGGAGAAGATAAGTTGTTTTGCCTGGCAATTACTGGAAGTGGAGAAACCAAGCTGTTAGCTTGAGATTTTGTAGGTTGGGATGGACCAGGCCCTGCAGATGAGACAACAGGTCTGGGGTTGGATCCAGAATCCACAGACGGTAAACTAAGTGAGGCCAGAGAAAGGGAAGCCAGACTAGATAGGGCCAATAAGGTGCAATGAGAATCACTTTGCTTCTCAACCGCTGGGCTTTCTACAGAAACTGTGGAATTAGAGGGATTGGTGGAAAGGCATAAAGAATTCCAGGGGGCCAATCATGGAGAACAGCATCTCTTGGGGACTCCCCCAAGGGGGGACCAGAGCAAAGTTGCTGCTGCATTTGCGGTTTGTGGAAGAGGCAAACAGATCGCCACAAGGCTGACCCCATCGACAAAAAGTCTTTGCCACAACATCGGAATTGAGAGACCACTTGTGAGGCAGGAGAATGCATCTGCTGTTTGTCTGCAATCACACTGAAATTCCCCGGAATGTGTATTGCTATCAGAAAGCGGTTGGAGGCAATCACCCATTGCCAAACTCTTAGGGATTCCTGAAAAAGAGGGTAGAATCTGGATTCCCCCCCCATTTGTTGATGTACCGGACTAATGACATGTTGCCCAACTGAATAGCAATTGTCCCTGAAGGGAGTACAGATTGGAATGCTTGCAACGCTAAGATCACTGCCCTCAGTTCTAGGATGTTGATATGCAAACTGGCCTCTGAAGGGAACCAAGTGCCTTGTACTGTCTCTCCCTGAAAACTCCCCCCCCCCATCCTATCAGGGATGCATCCATGGTCATTATGGCCTTGGGCTGAGAGGGGAAAAGGGGTGGTTCCATAATTTGTCTTCTGGCTTCATTCACCAATATAAATCCTGCTTGCATCAGTTGGTTATTCAGATTGGGTGGGACATTGGATGAGTTAACGCTGACCACTGTGAGGCCAGGAGCCACTGAAGCAGTCTAATGTGGTATCACACCAGAGGATCTAAAGTGATTGTTGCTGCCATGGACCCAAGGATCTGTAAGACCTGGCAAGCCAGAACTTTGTCTTGAGAGAGGATCACTTGAAGTTGCACTCTCAACTTCTCTAGTCTGTGAAGTGGAAGAACAGCCGTGCAGGATTTTGTGTTTAGTCTTGCTCATATAAATTCTATGCCCTGTGTGGGGGATAGCTTTGATTTTTCCTTGTTGATCGAGATGTCCAAGACCTCTGCAAGCCTCAGAACATATTCCAAGGTGGAAAGCAGTAGATGCCTGGTGGGGGCAGTGAGGAGCCAGTCGTCTAAATATGGAAACACATGGAATCCCTGTAGCCTTAAGTGAGCTGCTACACCACTGCCATGCATTTGGTGAACAACCCGGGGGCTGTGGTGAGACCACAGAGCAGTGCTCGAAACTGGTAATGGCTGGCTCCAAGCTGGAAGCAGAAGTATCTTCTGGAGCATTTGTCCATTTTTGTGTGTTAATACACATCCTGAAGATCTATGGAGCACATCCAGTTGTCTTTCTCCAGAAAAGTAAGGTCGTTGAGGAGTGGAAACACACACACCCACAGCAGAAAGGGTCTTTTTGTCCTTTTCACACCTGGCTAATGAGTCTCTGAACTGTAACCATCTGGAATTTTGTTTGTTGAACAAACTTGTTCAGTACACTGAGGTCTAAGATTGGCCTCCAGTCCTCTTTCTTTTTTTGGCACTAAAGAATCTTGAGTAAAATCCGGATCCTATTTGGTCTGGTGGGACTGTTTGGATTACTCTTTTTTGAAGCAGCTTTTGGATTTTTAGTGTTGCTATATCCCTCTGACTGGGTGGAACATCGTGGATTCATCTCTATGGTCTTGGTAGTGATTGAGGAGGATATGGTAACCTCTGGTAATTACTGTCTGCACCTAAGAATCCGATGTTAATGTCTGCCAGGCTGCGTGGTGCAGCCAGAATCTTCCTCTGACTGCTTCCAGAGGTAAGCAATCGGGCCGCTGCTCAGGAGCGCTGCTAGGGTTGTCCACAGAAGGAATCCCTGGAACCCTGGTTATGCAGGCCCCCTCTGCCATGGGAGGAGCATCTCCCAGAAGAGTTCCCCCTTCTGCCCCAGGAGGAATACTCTCTTGGGTCCCGAAAAGGCCCTTGGGACATCTTGAACCACATCTTTCCACTCCTCTGATCCCTGCAGTAAGGTCATTGAGGAGTGGAAAAATGCACACCCACAGCAGAAAGGATCTTTTCATCCTTTTCACATCTAATGTGTCTCTAACTTTTGGGCTAAATATGCAACGAAGCATCAACGGGAGCATTAATAAAGGAAGAGAAAATAAAGAAATAACCAGCAGGCAAACAAACACCGTTGTAACCAGCAAACAACAATGCAAACAAAACTAGCGGTGAAGCGAAGCACGACTCCAAGCACCATTCAATATATGATAAAATGTTTTAATTTCAGGTTAGTGCTTTCACCATGAGATGTGGCTTCTTCAGACCATTAACATAGACTAATACAGACAAAACAATTCAGTTTAATACTTACAAAAACGCTCCATCATTTCAAAAGCTTCATTGACATTAATGGATGACATCAGCTTTGTAAGCTATATAATTTAAAGTCAAAGTATTCCTATCTAAACAAATAAGCATAGAAATTTATATTCATTGGATGTTATCTTAACTGAGTCAGTCCCTAAGATTTATAAAAATATCAAACACAATTTAAGCTGTATAACTATCTAAGATGAAACAAAAAGTTCTATTTATCCACTTACACAAAAACTTCATTAACTAATTAACATTAACCAATGGTGCTTGGAGTCGTGTTTTGCTTCACCGCTAGTTTTGTTTGCATTGATAAAGGAAGACTTGAAGGAGTCTGCAAAGTCACATAAGCGAATCCAGATGTGAAGCCTAATGGCAACACATGTAACTGCTGCCCTGGATGTCCCTTCAGCTGTATGTGCAATAAGCTGCATGGATGAGCTGGAGATCAACTCTAGGGTGGCAAGCTGGGAGACCACCTTTTCATGGACCTCGTCACACACTGTTCCTGCTAAGGTCTCCGAAAACTCAGTTATTAGATCCCTTTGGAGTTGCGAGAAATGTGCCAAAAAGTTCAAGGACTGTATGGTGAAGGTCGATGAAACAAAGACCCGTTTCCTGAATCTGTCCATCATCCGGGACTCTTGATTTGGAGGACGGACAGTTGGACTCTCCTCGGAGAGTTCCTATTTTGTGGCAGCCACCACCACCAAACCATCTACTGCTATACCTTTCGACCAGTGAAACTGACCCTCGGGCGTGCAAAGAATTTTGTATTGTCTCCGGGGACCTGGTTCTATAGTATCAGAGGCCTTTCACACATGCTACATGATGAGTTTGACCAGTTCATCGGCAGGTGGGGTCACCCAAGAAGTAGAAGGCCAGGCACAAAGCCTACAAGGATTCTAATCACCCCTTTGTTTTAAAATTTCCAGGATGTCTCCAAAGGAGACATCTTGAGGGGGTGGCCAAGGGGCCCCTTCTCGTTCATCAAAATCTGTATTCTCAGTGACCAATTCTTCTGGGGAATCCAGGTGCTTCCTCTTGCACAATCTCTTACGGGGTGGCTCCTCAGGGGGAAGATCTGAGGAGGATTCCAAAGAGGGGGGACATTGCGACAGGGTGTCTTGCTGCTCTTGTGTCCATTGCCCTAAGGTAACAGATTGCGACAGCTGTAAGCCAGAGGATACATAGATGTGACACTCCTATGGGGATGGTGTCAACTGTGAGCCTGCTGAGGCCATGGCTCTCTCCATAATCTGGAAGGCAGGCCCACCCGAATAGGGATGGAAGCCTGGAACCAAGAAAGACAACCTTGGAACCGGGGTCACACCCCACTCTGACAAGCCCACCTCCAGAGTAAGAGCCGCAAGAGGACTTGTAAAGTACAGTTGTGTACACTTACCATAAATGTAGATGTTCGAGTGTATTCACTGTTGCAATCATCACATTTGGGTTATCCCTGCCAGGGTAGCCCTTGGCTGGCCCGAACACCAGAGGCTTAGTATTTCTGCATCGGTTGCTGTTGCTTCAGGACTGAAGTCAGCTCGTCAGTAGTATAAAGTAAGGCAGCTGATGCCATTACATCAGTTTTTTTTGCCCTGTCAGGAGCCCCGAAGTGGGAGCCAGGATATGGTGGAAGAACCCCACCAGTAGAAAGTAAATACCAAAATGTTCCTTGTATGGAGAGAGAGAGAGAAGAAAGGGGGATGGAGGGGGGGGAACCAGGACTGCAGAAGTGAATATACTCGAACATCCACATTTATGGTAAGTGTACACAACTGTACTATGTTCTTTGTGTTTCACTGTTGCAGTCATCACATTTGGGTTGATTCCCAAAGCTGAGGAAAACGGTGGAAGCAGTCAAGAAGACTAGGGGCTAGCTAGGATGCCCTGCAAGACTGCAGTGGCAAAGCCGGCCCTGGATATGGAGATGATAGGCAGAAGGTAATGCCTGGTGAAGGTGTGACCAGATGTCCATGTGGCAGCCACCAGGATGTCCCTGGTGGGGACTCCTCGGAGGAAAGCAGCAGAGGTGGAGGCTTCTCTGGTAGAGTGAGTCCTGACCCCTTTAGGGGGAGGTTTCCCATGCTGCTTGTAACAAAAATGGATGCAGTGTGCTATCCATTTGGAAATGGTTTGTTTGGATATAGATTTGCCCTCTGCCACAGCAGCAAAGCTGACTAGCAACTGATCAGTCTTTCTGATGATTTAGTCCTGCCTAGATAGAATCTGAGCTGTCTGTGCACATCTAGGGAGTGCAGGATCCTTTCCCCCTTGTTTTGTGGGTTAGGGAAAAAGGTGGGCAAATGAATGGATTGGTTGAGAGCCACACTGGACACCACTTTGGGCATGAAGGATGGGTTAGTCCCGAGGGACACCCTTGTCAGCATGGAAGATGACGAAGGGCTCTACAGCCATGAGTGCTTGCAGCTCGGATACTCTTCTGGCTAAAGTGATAGCCAGAAGCAAGGCCATCTTCCTGGAGAGAAACTTTAACTCTGCAGAGGATGCTGGTTCAAAGGGGGGCAGGGTGAGCTTTTCCAACACAAAGTTTAAGTCCCAAGCTGGGGTAGGTGCTCTTCTGGGGTGACCTCAAGTTGCTAGCCCCTCTTAGGAACTGTTTGATGACAGGGTGTGAGAAAAGTGGGTGCCCAGTGTTGAAATGAGCAGAGATAGAGGCATGAATTTTAATACAGGAAATGGACAGACCACTGTGTAGCACGTCAACTAGATAATCCAGGATGAGAGGTAGGGAGGGCTGTGCCATATCGGCTCTCTTAGCCTGAATCCAGGTGCAGCACCTTTTCCATTTGTCAGCATAAGACTTTCTAGTGCTAGGGCATCTAGCCTCACGTATAACATCTAGAACCTGCTTAATGAGATTGGCAGCTTGATCAGTGTTCAGTGAATAAGCCAGGCTGTCAAACGGAGGGTCTGCAATTGGGGATGCATGAATTATCCTTCCCTCTGGGTCAGGAGGGCTGGAGTCTGAGGGAGATGCCATGGTGGCAGTGGGGACAGGCTGTGTAGCAGTGGGTACCAGTGCTGGTGAGGCCAGTCTGGAGCAATCAGAATTGTCCTGTTTTTCCTCCCTTATTTTGAGCAGTACCCTGGTAATGAGAGGTAGTGGGGGAAATGCACAGACCAAGAGATTGACCCAGGGGAAGGATAGGCATCTGCTTTCCAGGCCCTGCAGTGAGGCTCCCTGGTGCAGAACTTGCTGAGCTGATAGTTGGTGTGGGAAGCAAAGAGGTCGACCTTCAGGGTGCCCCATTTCTGAGTAATTAGGGTGAAGGTTCTTTGGTCTAGCTGCTAGTCGTGTGGGTCCAAAAGATTTCTGCTTAAGTTGTCTGCCAGAGTTTTTAGAGAGGCTGGCAGGAATTGTGCTAAGAGGTGCAGTTGCATGGCTCAGGCTGTGTGCCAAAGGGTCATGGCAAGCCTGCATAGAGGGTAGGAGCGAGTCCATCCCTGCTTATTGATATACCACATCACAGTGATGTCTGTTTTGATCAGGAGAGCCCCTGGGGAGAGAAGGGGCCTGAAAGATGTCAATGTGTGCTGGGCAGCTAACATCTCTTTTTGGTTCATGTGCAGATGTATTTGCTGTGGGCTCCATTAACCCTGTAGGCACCTGCCATCCAGGTGTGCACCCCAGGCATAGTCTGATGCGTCTGTGATAGGGTCTGGGCAGAGTAGGGTGGTGAGAAAGGTAGTCCCTTGTTGTGGCAGCATGCTGCTGCCCACCAAAGAAAATCTTTCCTTGGGCAAGGTATCATTGTTATAAGAGTTTCCAGATCTTGACAGTGTTGACACCAAAGGCTTTTTAGGTACCATTGAAGTTTCCTCATATGCAGTCTGACATATGGAATGAGTAGAATGCAAGATGCCATGAACCCCAGAGCTTGCAGGATTTTCCTTGCAGATAACTGGGGACTGGTGGCTAGTTGACCAAAATAGGCTGTCAGGTAGGTTTGCTTTTCTGGTGTAAGGAATTACATCTGGGATTCTGTGTCCAGACTAGCTCCCAGGGATGTAATTCCTTTGGGTGGGTACTAGTTTGGATTTCTTTTCATTGATAGTGTACCCTAGAGAGGTCAGTAGAGATGCTGACTGATGTATGTCCTGACTACCTGTGGCATCATAGATTATCATCATTGGTATCACATAATTTAGAGTGCTAGGGACATGACTGTCATCATTTTACTGCTGAGGCACACACAGGATACAGACTCTTATGGGCTACACTGTCTCTGATAACAAAGGCCAGGTGCTTGAGCAGCTTTTCTTGACTGTCTGCCTGGATTGAGCAGTCATCTAAATATGGGTACATTTGCATATTTCTTTGTCTGCAAAAAACAATGACAGGAGCCAGACATTTTGTGAAAACTCTGGGAGCAGTGTAGAAGCCAAAGGGAAGCGCAGAGAACTGAAAGTGCAGTGATCCTGCCCTGAAATGTAGATATTTCCTGCATGATTCCCGATTGGGATGTGGAGGTAGGCCTCTTTTAGGTCTAGGGTGGCTTGCCAAGCATTCTTGGATAGCATAGGTAGGATTTGCTGAAGGGTGAGCATTTTGAATTTTGGTATCACCAGGAAGGTGTTTAGAATGGCTAGATTGAGGATGGGGCGCCAGGTGCCCTCTTTTTTGGGTACCAGGAAGAGCCTGGAGTAGAAACCTTGGCCTATCTGTTCTGCAGGAATATGCTCTATTGCCCCCATAGAGAACAGGGAAAGGACTTGTTTTTTGGCCTCTGCCCACTGGTTTGGAGGAAGATCTGGGAACCCTTTTGAGGTTGGGAGAGTGTGGAAAGAAAATCTGTATCCCTGGGACACTAAGTTGAGGACCCAGCGGTCATTTGTAATGGTGGCCCAGGTGCTTGCGTTTAAGGAGAGGTTTCCCTAGGGGTAAGTGCAGGTGGGCAAAGGGAAGGGGTGGAAGTGGAGAATCACTGGGAGTTCTTACCATGATGGGGTGGCTTTGCACTCCCTGGGTTTGAAGTGGAGGAATTCATTGCTTTGATCTCTGCATTCCCTGTAGGCTGTTGTCTCCGGGGGGGGGGGTCTGCTTCCCTGGGGTCTGGGCTGAACTCACCTGGAGGGGGCAGGAAAGTACCAGTGCTTGGAGGGGCAATGCCTACTCAACCTGGGTGGCTGGACCTGTAGAAAATCCTTAACTGTCGGCATAGATTTAGCTTTCTCTTCCACCTTTTTTATGACCTCCTCTGCCTTGGTGCCAAATAAGTTGTCTTTGTGCAAGGGTGCATCCAATACTTTAGATTTGACATGGTCTAGCAAGGGCTATTCCTTAAGCCAAGCTTGCCTTCTAAGGACAGAACTGGTGACTGCTACAATGCAAGAAGCTTCTACTGCGTCAAAACCACAGTATAAGTTAGTTACTTGACTTGCAGAATGCATTAACTCTTGCAAATCTATTTTCTGCACAAGCAGGAAAGGATGATATTTTTTGTTGGCGGAGTTCCATGGTATGCTGCTGAAATTTTAGCATATGGAACTGACAATTCAATTCTCTGAAAGCAAGAGTAGCAGAGGTGTATACTTTTTTTACCCCATCTGTCTAGTATTCGGGAATCCCTATCTGAGGGGGGTGGGATTCTTAGCAGAAGTTGCTTTAATTCCTTTAGGCCCTTGAGAAATAACTTCAGGGTCAGCAGTAGGATTTTTGAAAAGAAATGTGTACGAATCAGGGACTGTAATACCTGTCAGGTTTCCTGGTAACTGGAGGGAGGGTGTCGGAGTCAAACTCCGGGTTTGGGAGGGTGGCCTAATGGTTAAGGTGTTTGCCTTACAAACACAAGGTGCAAGGTTTGAGTTTCACGAGGGATAATTGGCTAGGCTTAAAATGGCTCGCAAGGGCAATTAGCCTAGTACAAATCTATGAACCTATGAACTAGATTCCATGAAAACATCCACAACATCCAGGACAGGAGGAATGGCCAAAGGTCTGTGCTGTGGAAGACCTAAGAATTCCCTGAGTCTCTTTTTAGACTGAGGGTAGTCCTGACATTCCCATTGGAAATGCTCCCTTAAAGTATGAAGGGTTTCCCCAAAGGAAAAGTCCTCGGGTGGGCAGGCTGAAGAAATGGATTCCTTTGCATCAGAATCCTCATAAGCAAAGAGGGATTGCATGTCTTCATATTCAGATGCATCAGAGTCATCAGACTCCTGTCAGATAATACTGGGGACAGATCTCTTTCTCTTTTGGAAGGGGTAGTTTGGCTTCCCCTGATCAGCATTATAAGGTCTTCCGCCATTTTAAGCATTTGAGACTGAGGCAAGGAAGCAGGTGCCTGACATTGGGTCATCAGTTTCTTGGGCTTAGTTTGTACCCTGGGTCTTAGAAACTCGGTAGTTTTTGAAAGAACGGTAGACACGAAAGAAGTTGTCGGTTTGTGTCGAGAATCGGTAGTGCGAGGTACTTCCTCGGAAGCCAGTGCCTGCTCAGCGGCTACGGACCCATCCAAGGCAGAGACAACCACAGGATCCTTAGTCGAAGAGTTTTGCGGCAACCGGACTCCGAAAGGGGCTCGATAGCGGCCTGTGAATCCAAAGCAAGCAAGCATCAGGGGCTGCGAAAGCATCTCACTGAGGACCAGAGAACTGACTACTAGCTTAACGGAAGCGTCGTTGGTAGGTTTGTACCTGTGCAGTCTGTCTCTGTCTTTATCCTAATGTTTTTTTCAGGAGATCTGCAGTTGGATGGCTTACCGAAGCCATATCGGAATTCGAGGACTGTAAGCGAAAATATTTAGCTACAATTAGGGCACGACGATGTATAGTTCTGGCATTGAACAAAGCACAAAAGCGACAATGAGGGACGTCGTGGTCTGGGCCTAAGTAAGTCATGCAGTAAGAATGAAAGTCTCGGTGTGGTATTAGCTTTTCACAGGTGAGACAATTGTTAACTTTTTCTGACATCGGTTAGAGCAAGAAAAAACAATCCCCAACAGGGTACTTAGCTTTAGAAAACTTCAACTTCAATTCGGAAAACGAAACTCAGGTAGCAGCCGACCGGCACTTGTGCAAACTGCTTCTGCAAACTGCTTCTGTTTTGGGCTCCTCGGCAAGAAAGACTGATGTAATGGCGTCGGCTGCCTTACTTCATACTACTGACGACGTGACGTCAGTCCTGAAGCGACAGCAACTGACACAGAAATACTAAGCCTCTGCTATTCGGGCCGGCCGAGGGCTACACTGGCAGGGGATAACCCAAATGTGATGACTGCAACAGTGAAACATGAAGAACATCAGCCAGGGCACCAGGAACTGTGGATGGAGCCGTGGAAAAAAATCAGAGCCGATCCAGGGATCCCAGAACCAGCAGCCAAATCATGGTCCTGTGGGTGGGTCGGCTCTGATGCAGCCGCAGACCACAGAGTAGAATATACCTGACAAGGTAAAGGAAAAAGGAATACATAAACACTCATACCAAGGAGAAACAAAATAAAGAATTAGAGCATATATATATATATATATATATATATATATATATATATATATATATATATATATATATCTTAGATTTAAAGACATCATTTTGTGCACTGAAGAGTGTATTTGTTTATTATTATTAAAGTGTATTGATGGCCATATAGTTCACAGGTAGGTACTAGGCTATTGGCCCTAGGGCCTATATAAGCCTAGCCAAACAGTACCCTGGCTTTTGCCACCCAAGAAAATTATTTTCCTGTGCCCCTGTCAAACAGAGCCACAGAAGTGATCCCCGGGGTGAATTTCCTATCTCCCATCCTATCATCAAGATTTTTCTTGAAGAGTGCTAATGAGGAGCTTTGTTTGATATAGACAGGTAGTTTGTTCCAGAGTATGGAAGTCTCTGAGATAGGAATCTATCCCTCCAGCATGTTCTGTTTATTGTGGTGACAAGGTTTAGGTCCCTAGAGCCTGTAGCTCGGAGGGATTGGGATTGCTTTACGTGGAGCATGTCCAACAGCTCTGGGTTTGACATAGCTTTGTATGTTAGGCAGAAATTGCCTCTGAGTAGGCGATATGCGACAATGTAAAGCTGGAGTTTTTTGAGACGGTCTGCGTAGGGCATCTGTTTGTGGCCAGTAATCCTCTTTGCGAGGTATTTCTGTGGCCTTTCCAGTTGTTGTAGATGTCTTGTGAGGTACATACCAAAAGGGGCGTTGTACTCTATAATGGGTCTAATGAGTGATGAGTAGAGGGGAACAATGACCTCTTTTTTCCTGGATGAGAAACCTTTTGTGATGAGGTGCGCCACGTCAATGACCTCTTTTTTCCTGGATTAGAAACCTTTTGTGATGAGGTGTGCCACGTAGAAGGAGTTCCTGACTACTGTGGCGATGTGATTATCAAAGGAGAGACTACTGTCCATAGAACGTTTATTTGGAGCGAGCTGGTGCTGGGGGAATTTGATGAGTTTATGACTAATTGTCCATGCACAGCTTCACTTGGGGGTAAGCAGTTGGTTTGTGCACCATGTATGTGGATATATATATATATATATATATATATATATATATATATATATATATATATATATATATATACAGGTATATATGAAGAAAAACTTTAGCACTTAGCTGAGAGCACGGCTGATGCATCCGATTTCCCACATGGCAAATGAGATCTGAGGGGAAAGGAGTTTCTGGTTGGTGCGAGCTTGATATACAGCCAAGTGGGTTCTGAGGGTCGGAACTGAGACCCAACAGTCAAGAATGAAGATTGACAACATCAGATAGTTGATTCCTCAAGTAGGCATTTGACTGGATGATTCAAATGAAGTAAAGGTACCAATGACCAAAGGGTGAACAGTCCAACAGATACAAGACCTGCGTTCAGGCTGCCAGCAAGAGAGTATCCACACTCATTCATACATCTTTATACCCCAATGCATAGCAAATAAGGTCATACATCAGATGTATGACCTAGCAAAAGTAAAGCTTTTGTGCTCCAGTTGGATGTCAATGGTGATAACCCATTTGTCAGGAATACCGCAACAGTGATTTTAGTCAGGACATCATTGCTGCTACAACAGACTGCAAATTCCCCTTTATCTTCTCTAAACTGGAGCAATGATAAAATACCATGCAAGCCAAATACAGTTCAGTGTATTAGCAGCTAAAGCACCAGATATGCATGGCTTTTCAAATATTAGTCCAATAAACTAGAATCTTTATCCAATAATATGCATCCAAGACAGAGAGAGTGGGTTATTTTTCTCATCCTGATTAGATGTTATGACACATCTTCTGGATCAGTCTTTTAAAAACTGTATAAATCCTGTATAAAGGAGACATATACCTTGTGCATGCTTTTAGGTACTGGACATTTTGAATCTGTACACTGAACATTTACACATCCATAAAATACAGTAAAATGACTACATACTATCCACACTCTGCATTTCACAACTTTAGCATCTCTCCAAGTCTCTATTCAAGAAAGCAAGTATTCATTACAGGCCAAGTGAAAATTTCACCCATAAAATTTAACACCTCCATAATATAATTGCTTTCTAAGAAAGTTCCTGAAGCTTGAGAATAGGTCGACTTGCCTGAATCCTAAAAGGGAAAAGAGGGCATCTGTATTACATAAAAACTTTGCTCTTCAGTAGATGAGCCAGGTAAGCTTTCCCCTTTTCATTTCTATCTCCTTAAACCTTTGAAAGTACCTACAAAGCAAAGGTACATGTCTCTGTGTTCTCTATACAGATTATCATTTCAGTAAAGGCCCCCACTGCTTCAAGTAAAGTTTCACACACTGTATTTAAATACTTACTGGTACAAGTCTGACAAGTTAAGGGAAGGCAGTACAGACACTAACTGAAATAAATGCAGCTACCTCATATCTCTAAAATGAAAAATCTAAAGTGTTAGGCTTTCCACCACTGAAGTCCCTGGATTTAACAATGACAGAAGATACCAATATCAGTGACAACAAAAGATGATAATTTCTTTTCTTTTAGCTGTATCAATGTCAGTGAGGAAAGTTTTATTACTTGCAAAAAAAGGCTTGTTCGAATTTAGTACCTTCCACAGAATTACAGGTGGAACTGGTGAATTTACATGTTTTGAAGTCATTAGTTACTTCCTAAATAAGTTACCTTTTGTGGGTCTTCACCATATCATTTTCCCGTTAATTATCTGAATAGTCACGTTCCACTTCTTTATGACCGACTAAAAGATAAAATATGAAAAAACAGAGATACGTGGTATTCAAAGGGGCAGTTTCCTGCTACCATCTGTATAGGCTTTATTATTCTGACTTAAGATTACTAAGAAAAAACAAATGGCTGACCAGCTATTGGCGCAAAATGTAGCTGAAATGTAGAATGTGAAGTGCTGAGAATAGCAAGAAGAAATGATGGTAGCTCCTATCAATGCGGGCACTATATTAGTGCTTTCTGATGTGACCAAGGTTCCAAGGAATGCTGGCATGAGGCCATAGTCTTCACACGCAAAAAGATACAGCTGATGGAAACTCCCACAGGGCAATATCACTAAACTGACAAAGCAATGACCAAGGTTCCAAGGAATGCTAACATGAGACCATAGTCTTTCCAGGCAAAAAGATACAGCTGATGGAAACTCCCACAGGGCAATATCACTAGCTGACAAAACAAAATGCATCTGTGAAAAGGTACAGTTAATGCTTAATCTTAAAACACAAAGCCAGAGTAAAACAAATTTTAGATCAACACAACTGAGCAGAAAACAAATGGAGTAAGCAAATAATGGCGGTTCCACTCTTCTAAACGGAAATTCTAGATCAGAACAGATAGCACCCCCCCCCCCCCATATCATCTAACTTTCAGAAGGCCATCAGTAGTACGTATACAGACAGGTTTCTTTGTTGATAGCTCTCTCATCAGTTACTTTCTGACCCTGAGTTCCTTCAGTTAGTGTATGCAAGCTTTTGTGGTACACGCGGATTATACCACAGCATACCTACAGAAATCACCTAAACCCAATTCTTGATCCGTCCGACAAACACAAGAAATGCTCTTGCTAGTAAAAAACAGCAAAAGCATAAAGTTCTAAACCTGAAAAAACCCAGAAAAGGATCCTTCATTAAAAGAAGCTGAAGAACCACTAAGCACAAAGGAGAGAAGGAGAACAGAGGGGAGAAATAGGACAGACTCACAAAAATCAACTGACATAGTGGCTACTCCACTTGGAGTCGGTGTGCATTACAGTTCATCTCTGTGCTCACTGTTGTTTATACTGGTGGACTACATTAGCAAAGGGTCAGAGGGGTAGATCAACAAAGCTGCTGTATGCAAACAATGTGGCATTACAGGCAGACTCTGAACAAGAACTTCAGTTTAGCATTCCATTCCCGTATCATTTACTGAAGACACCCAAGATGAAATGGGGTACACATAAGACAATTGTAATGGCAGCAAATGGGAGAAATCAGCTGAGATAGGAGGGAAAATGGTGGAACAGGTTAACAGCCTCAAGTAACTGGGAGGGTTGATTGAGGAGAAGGTAAGAATAAGGAAATCAAAGACAGAATTGGAGGAGCTGCAACCAACTAGAACCCAATGTCAGGGGTAGTATGCAACAAAAAAATACCAAAGAAACTGAAGAGTAAGGTGTACAAAACAGTGGTGCTACCTGTACTACTGTATAGTACAGAAACCTGGACAGTGAAGGCATAGCAGTTAAGGAAGTTAAAGGTGATTGAGATGAAGTGCCTGAGATGGGTGGTACAATGCACACTGAGACAGATGAAAAAATGAAGATATCAGAACAGAAGTCCAAGTAGCTCCAATAACACAGAATGTCAAAGAGAACAGATTATGGTGGTTCAGGCCCATGTGCAGGATAGGAGACGACAATCTGGTGAAGAAGATTTCGGGACAGACAGAAAGAATTCAAGAGGAATCACGGGTGTCCAGAAAAGAGATCGATGGACTGTGGGAGAGAAGACCTATGATAGTAAGGCAAGATTGTCGAAGGAAGGACAGTGTCAGTGACATTGTGACAGCTGATGCAATACCTCATCCCCATGTAGAAAATGGGAAAAAAGGGGGGTTCATGATGATCATAATCATTGTGGCTACCTGTATCATCTATTACACCTTACAAGATGGCTCTCTATGGTAGGGCTTGTCATTATTTGAACCCCAGGCAGTACCTGCCCTCATAAAAGGGAAGGCAGGTGCAAACAGGGGTAGTGAACATACTGCAGACCATTCCATAGCAAGTAGATATTAAAGACAGTAGCTAGGAGCAAGTGAACTGAAAATTGCCATCTCCAAGTAGAACTTGTGGCAGGTGGTGAAATCCCTTAGGTAAGCCAGCAACAAAGAGGTAAAAAGAAATGCTCAGAGTAGGATAAGAGTTATCTTGATCTTGTCCACCTCAAGGATATTAACTTTTGTAAAGAAGGAAGAACTCTAGGTATCAATGCCCATCCTTTAAATGGACCAAGACTCTCCTGGGTCTAGAAGTGAGTAGGTGCAGAAATTCAATGAAACCCAACCAAACGCAGCCAGAGGGAAAGCAAGCAAACTGACATTTAAACAAAACAAAAAAAAGGCTTCAAGGGGGACAAAAGAGGAAAGACAACCTCACCCCCCAAAAAAAAACATATATGCAAAGCTGGATCACTGCCCACTCTTAATTTAAGCCAGATGCACTGGAAGTACATAGTGCACAGCAGGAAAGTAAATAGAATCAAAATGAATTTCCAATGTCTGACACATCTCAAGAGAACTTGAGATGGGAGAAATAAAAGGAAGAATCTTCATCCCAAGATTTTCAAAATGACAGTATGGTAGGAAATTCAATGGAAATTCAAGATGTCAAGATTTAAGGGGGGACAGAGTCATCTAGTCTTGAAGACTAGTGTACAGTAAAAGCTTCCAAAGAATGAAAAGCCAAGGTCATTAAAGCATCTAAGACAAAGCCAATTGAGACTTGGCCTTCCAGTTATGAACCTGACTGGACTAGAAGAAATCAGTGGGAACAGAGAGATGTAAAGAGGAAAATTTTCCTTCAGTCCAATAAGAATTCATCTCTTACCTGTTCTCTATGCTTCTGCTGGAAATAGCAGAACATCATTCTCACTAGAAGTGAACAGGTCTGCCAGCAAAATATCTCACCTTCATAAGAATCTCAAGAGGAGTCTTGGATAGGTTATAAATCAAAGTAGAAAGGGATGATGATGATGAAATATGGGGTGAGAGTTTGAGAAATAACAAGACAGTAGGATTTTGAACGTAGGTCCTTAATGAGAATAACAGAGAATAAGAAGTTATGTACCTACCATAACGTTCCATGTTAGTTGTCTTCTCTCGCCTTCTTTCTTGCTTGATGGGTTCGGAGCCGATCCCTCGGCTCCGACTCGGCACTTGCTAAGCTCGAGAGTCACTTTTACCAGCTCGAGGCAGCCCCATATCCCATGATGCAAGGCGGTAAGTACCCAGATCTCGTTTGATGACAAAGGGCAATAGCACCAAGCATAAAATACTTCCCAAAGGAAGAAAGAAAACTTACAGATGGATGAAGGACCAGGTCTGAATGGTCTTCAGCATAACAGTTTCTTATAACAAGGTCTGTCCAGGCCAGGGGGAAGGAGGGAGGGTCGCAAGAAAGAAGCGAGAAGACAACTAACATGGAACGTTATGGTAGGTACATAACTTCTTAATGTTAAGTTGTCAATCTCGCCTTCATTCTTGCTTGATGGGACCGCGTCCCTAGCACCTCTATCCTGGGTGGCTTAATGGAACAAACTCTTGAGGACTGTAGAGCCAAAACTGGCTCTGTCCCTGGAGGCCAAGTCCAATTTGTAATGGGAAACAAAAGTGTGAGGAGTGGCCCAAGTGGCCGCTGCACAAATAGTGTCTAAAGGAAGTCTAGCTTGAAAAGCTGTAGAAGTAGCTAAGCTCCTAGTTGAATGTGCTTTAGGTTTTGAGCACAGCTGTTTTCCCCTGAGCAGATAAATTTCAGAGATGACCGAAGAAAGCCATCTGGACAAGGTCACTTTAGAAACAGGAAGGCCTTTTTTATTATCCGCATAGGAAACAAAAAGTTGATCAGATTTTCTAAATTTTTTTGTTCTGTCCAAATAATATCTAAGTTGACGGTGGACATCAAGATAATGTAGCTTTTGTTCAGCTTTATCTGAATAGTTAGGAAAAATACAGGGAGATCAATGGATTGATTCAAATTGTTCTTTGAAGCGACCTTAGGCAAAAAGGTTGGGTTAGTTCTCAAAGATACTCTGTCTTTGTGAAAAACCAAATAGGGGGGTCGAACCGAAAGAGCATGAAGTTCAGACACCCTCCTGGCCGATGTAATAGCCACTAGGAATAAAGTTTTCCAAGAAAGATATTTCATGGAACAAGAAACAGCTGGCTCGAAGGGGGGAAGAATCAAGGATGTCAGCACTAAATTTAGATCCCACTGAGGAGGAGGATTCCTGATTGGAGGCTTTAGTAGGAAAATTCCTTTCAAGAAGGCCCTGCAGAGCCTATGGGACATAATATTATGATCTGCTATCCCGACATGAAAATTGGAAATAGCAGCCAATTGAACTCTGACTGTGGAAGAAGAGGAGCCTGCATGAAAAATCTCTGCTAAGAAGTCCAGGACTGCCTGAACAGGGCAGTAAAAGGATCAATATTCTTGGCCTTAGCCCAATAAGAGAAACGTTTCCATTTGCTTGTATAAATCCTCCTGGTAGAGGATTTTAGCGGTTACTATGATGTCTCTAACTGGGTTAGAGATCAAAGGAAGCCTGGCTAAGGAAGGAAGTGGAGCAACCATGCTGTGAGGTTGAGAGAAGGGATTGACCGGTGCAGCTGACCCGATTGGTGAATCAGTAGATCTGGCACTGGGTCCAGATGCCATGGCTGCACCAAAAGGTGATGATGGAGGAACGGAACCAAACTTGTCGAGGCCAGTAAGGGGCAATGAGAATCAATTTGGCTCTCAAAGCGGTAGCTTTCTGGATAACCTGAGGGATCAGAGGAAATGGAGGAAGGCATAAAGAAGTCCCTGGGGCCAATCCTGGGTCAGAGCGTCTCTGGGGGATGGCCTGATAGAGGAAGAGGCAGAAGAAGTCTGGACATTTGCTGTTTTGGGGAGTAGCAAAAGATCGCAACATGGACGACCCCATTCCAGAAAAATCTCTTCCGCTATAGATTGCTTGAGAGACCACTCGTGAGGCATGAGAAAAGCTCTGCTCAATCTGTCCGCTACAATGTTGGTTTTCCCAGGGATATGCGTTGCTACCAGAAACCGATGAGAGGAGATCACCCATTGCCATAGTCTGAGCGCTTCTCGACACAAGGGGTAGGACTTGGTTCCGCCCTGTTTGTTGATATACCAAACTACAGACATGCTGTCTGTGTGGACTGCAATTGTCCCTACGGGAAGAAAGTCGTTGAGGGCTTGCAACGTTAAAAGCACTGCTCTCATCTCCAGGACATTTATGTGCAGATGGTACTCGAACGGCTGCCACGTCCCATGAACCATCCTGCCCTGATAATGGCCCCCCCACCCGATCAGAGAGGCATCCGTGGTGACAGTGGCTATCGGGGATGGGGGTACAAAGTACCTGCCTTGGTGAACCTGAGGAGATGTGATCCACCAAGCAAGATGCTCTTTGCAAGTCTGTGTCACCAGAATCTGGTGACGCATTGGAAGTTGTTGGTATGACCATTGTGTGAACAGCATCCACTGAAAAAGGCGCATGTAGAATCGAGCCAGGGGAAGAAGAGTAATGGCCGCAACCATGAGACCTAATACCTTTAGAACCATTCTGGCCTGTATTTTCTTGTTGGCCAGAATGATCCTGACATGACTCTGAATGTCTGAAACTCTTTGATCTGTAAGGGTAGCTGACATCCGAACAGTGTTTAAGTTTGCGCCTATGAAGGTAATAGACTGGCAGGGCGATAAGGATGACTTTTCGAAGTTGATCGAGATGCCCAAATGAGAACAAAGATTTATTGTGTAATCCCTGGCTTGTATAAGCTGATGCCTGGTGGTGGCTGACAGGAGCCAGTCGTCGAGATACGGAAACACCTGGAATCCTTGACGTCTCAGGTGAGCCGTGACCACTGCCATGCATTTGGTGAACACTCTGGGGGCTGTAGTGAGACCAAAGGGCAGGGCTCTGAACTGGAAATGACTGGACCCCAGCCGAAAGCGGAGAAATCTCCTGGAGCGTCTGTGAATTTTGATGTGATAGTACGCATCCTGAAGATCTATTGAGCACATCCAGTTGTCCTTCTGTAAGAAGGGCAGAATTGACTGAAGAGTGACCATTCGGAATCTTGTCTTCCTCACAGACTTGTTGGGTCTGCTGAGATCCAATATTGGTCTCCAGTCTCCCGTCTTTTTGGGGACCAAAAAGAACCTTGAGTAGATTCCGGGCTCTGAATGGTCTGTTGTAACTGGCTGAGTGGCTCTTTTTTGCAGTAGTTTTGAGACTTCTAACTCTGCAATTTCCCTTAGACCGGGTGGTACATCTGGAAGGGAATTTGAGGGGAAAGGAATTATGTAACCCTTGGATATGATCGACTGTACCCAACTGTCTTGAGTGAGGGAATGCCAGGCTTCTGGGTACAGTGATAATCTTCCCCCAACTGCCTCCAAGGAGGGACAGCCGGGCAACATCTCAGGGATGCTGAAAGGGCTTGTCAGAGAGAGGCTCTCTGTTTCCCTGGTTTTTTGGACCCCTCTGCCTCTAGAGCGCGTCTGTTGTTATTACCCCTCTGCCTCTAGGGGTAAACTGACCACGTGAATCCGGCGTGACTCCTTGGGATTTACGGAACCACATTTTTCCACCTTTCTGTCCTTTGGGATAAGGTCTAGAAGGGGTGGAAAAACGGACTCCTACAGCAGAAAGAGTCTTGCCGTCCTGTTTGCACCTGGTCAAAGTTTCCTTCACCTGAGGGCCAAACAAAGCTGACCCATCAAAGGGAGAATCTGTGAAGGACGCCTTGAAGGGATCTGCAAAATCACATAGCCGCATCCAGGCTTGGCGTCTAAGAGCCACACCTGTACCTGCGGCTCTACTCGCTCCATCAGCAGCATATGATATTAGCCGCATGGAGGAGTTTGCAATGGAATTAAGGGTTCCTAGCTGCGAAGCAATCTTTTCTTGAGCTCCTGCAGCTGTAGGATCCTGTACTACTTCACCCAGCTCCTTAAGGATATCCCTCTGGAGTCTGGTGAAGTGACATAGGTAATTCAGCGAGCATAGCAAAGGTCGCTGAGGAAATGATCTGCTTACCGTACCTATACATGGTCCTAGAGTCCTTATCAGGTGGATGGACGGCAGGAAGGATCTGCAAGTTCCTTCTTGGTGGCCGCAGCCACCACCATGGCATCAGCGGGACACCCTTAGTGAGGAATTGCTTGTCACCGGGGCAGTGATAAATTTTGAAGCCCTCCTACGTACTGGCTCTCCCGAGTCAGGCGCTGCCACGCCTTCGGCAATAACCTGCATAAGGGGTCGAAGGCGGAGACACCCAGGAGGTGGAGGGCCGAGATCCAAACGCCTCTAGGTATACTGACTCATCCTCAGAGGGATTGTTGGTGGGCCAGTTTCCCTCTGTTTAAGGAGTTCTAGGATGTCTGAGAGGAGACATCCTCAGAGGGGATCTAGGGGATCCCTCTGCCTCATCAAAGTCAGTATCCAAGTGACAGACTCGGGGGAGTCTACATGTTTCCTCTTACAAGTCCTCTTCCTAGGAGGATCTCCTGAAACATCAGGAGAATCCTCGGAAGAGGGGGAAATTCCCAATGGGGAAACCTGAGGCGGAGGATCTCTGGGTCCTGTAGCAAGAGAAGTGGCAGAGATGTCAACAGGCACTATAGAGGGAGGAGCTACGGGAACAGACTGCTGACTGATACCAGTGGCCAGCACACTCTTCATCACCTCGAATGCTCCCCTCCCAGGCAGGTCCGAGAGAACCCGTTCCGAAGAACTAGGAACTCCAGGGACCACCGAAAGGGAAGTCTCCGAGGCAGATGTCGGAGCCGAGCTCACCAAGGCCGAGGCTCCAAGGGGAAGAGCGGGTTCGGACAAGGGTCCGATGCCACTCACCCCCTCGGAGGAGACCATGGAAGCCCGACCACCGAATCCCTCTAAGGAAGGTCTCGAAGAGGAGATAAGAGTAGAGGCTGAAGGAACAGAAGGGGGTATCTGTCCTCCAGCCGTAGCAGTAACCATTCCCGAAGACTCCAACTCCAAGCTCTGGGGTAGAGTTGAAGGAGGAACTGTAACGGGGTGTGGACCAACAGTAGTCTGTTGAGACGGACTATGTAACATTTGGGCCAGTACCTGTGACTTAAGTAATCTGCTGACCACTCTCTAGGTCATGGTCTGAAAGTCTGGATGACCTTGAAGATCGGCTCCGATGGCTCCGTTCCGAAAGGAGAGGTGAAGCCGGAGCCGAAAGTATCGGCTCCAAGGAAGGAGACCTCGACCTCTTCCTGGAATGAGCCATCGGAACCGATACTATAGATCCTGTCGGAGCCGACTTATCGGAGCCGACAGGAAGCCTCGATGCATCGGCTCCAGCCGGAGCCGATACAGCCACAAAAGTAACGGTGTCGGAGCCAATCGGAGCCGACACCGATGCCTGTGCCACATGGTGGTCAGAACCGATCGGAGCCGACACCGAAGTGGTCGATGCAGAATCGGCACCGATAGCCATCGGTGCCGAAGGCTTAGTTAAGCCAGAATCGGCTCCAGCCGGAGCCGATCTCGACTCTGAACGAGTCGGAGCCGAGGCCGCAGGCTTAGACACAGAAGCCTGGGCCTTGGAAGATTTGGCTGATTTAGATGGAGCCGACTTAGCCGGAGAGCCCTCCGGCTTAAGAAGGCCCCTAAGTATCAGCTTGTTTCGTCTTTCCTGCAGGACTCTCTGGCTGAAGGAATGACAAATAGCACAGGAGTCCTGCAGGTGAAGAGGCCCCAGGCAATACAGGCAAGAAGTGTGACCGTCTGTCAGAGACATCTTCTGACAGCACGAGTCACACTTCTTAAAGCCTGAGACCCTCTCCTTTGACATGGTGTTTCACAACACACACACACACCAGTCAAAGAATTAAATTAAATAAAATACCAAAAAGGTATTACTAGAAAAACACACACACACACCCTAACAGGGGGGGGATGGGATGGGTAAAGTTTGACTAAAAAAAAAATAGTAGAGACAGGGATTTTCTGTCAGAAAATCTATATAATTAACTTAAAACTAAAAATAAAGGGTTTTTTAGCAAAAAGGGGCTTAAATATCAAAGTAGTGAATCACTTACCAGGAGCTGGTAAAAGGAGGACCTCATAAGCGAAGCGGCAAACGAGATCTGGGTACTTACCGCCTTGCATCATGGGATATGGGGCTGCCTCGAGCTGGTAAAAGTGACTCTCGAGCTTAGCAAGTGCCGAGTCGGAGCCGAGGGATCGGCTCCGAACCCATCAAGCAAGAATGAAGGCGAGATTGACAACTTAACATTATGAGATTTGTAAAGTGGCAGAACATATTCTAAGAACTAAGCCAATAAAGGGGTGGAAAAGGGAGATTTTGCCAATAGGGGTGACTAAGTAGGGTTAAAGAAAATAGGGGGCAGGAATGTACTGGAGAAAAATGGCAAAGGAACCAAGGTATTCAGAGCAAATAACTAGAGAGGGAAAGGTAAAGTGTGGTGAGGCCAAGTGGAAGTATGGACTGCAGGTTTCAGACTTCCTTCCCTACCAGAGAGTGACAAAATATAGGCAAAAAGAAAGGGATAGGGAGTTCCATGTGAAGGGTCACTCTGGTAGTGTTTATAAGAGTAAAGTCTAGAACAGAAGCTGCTGCTAAAAAAAGAAAATTAGTAAGTCATATAAAATATTGTATTAGCATAAAAATCAGTGGAGGTTAGAAAAGATTGGGAAGAGAGACTGGAAAGGCACTTTACAAAGGAATAATGAGAAGGCAGCTATAAAGCTCCCAAACATGTGACAAAGTCCAGAAGGTTAAGGATTTTTGCTTAGAGAAGTGACATAGGTATTTTTATATCCCAAGGAGATTGAATAGAGTTTTCCCTTAGGTAGATAAATGCTGGAAGTGTGATGAAAAAGAGCAGTAATACATATTTTGGGGGAGTGAAATTAATTGGCAGATCTTAAAAATTCTCTACAGAGTAATCTGTTAGAAATGTTGAGCCAGCAAACAGATGTAACTAAGGAAATTATTCTCTTAAGCTGTGACACAGGATCTGAACTGCCTACACATAGTACTAAGTTTAAAACTATTAGCTGCTTAAAAGCAATTACTAGAAAGCATGAATCAAAACCTAACCACCTGTAATTGACATACTGAATATGGTATGGGAGATAAAAGAGCTAGCGGTGGGACCTTTACAAAAGGAAGTGAAAGGAGCAAATGACATAGATATAAATGGAATTTAAGGAGGAGGGAAGCAAAAATTGAGCAATGTCATTTTGGAGTGAATAATTGTTAACAAGAAAGAAAACATATGTATTGTATAAAGAATTAACATGAAAAATGCTAACATGGTTTGCTTTATTTTCTTTTCTATTAATGTATGTGGTCCTATGTATTAAGTGATAATGTAATAACAGTCTTTTAAAAAATGAGTATTGGATAAAGCTGCAGTTCAACACATTTGGGATGATATTCTCATATTCTAAAATGTAAAACTTTCAAAAGAGAAAATATTTTTTTTTTAAATCCTATTTCCTCTGCCTAGACATGCTCCCGGTCCCCCACATTCCTGTGCTTGCCACTCAGACAGACATCTGTATCAAAACGGGCTGCTCCTACTCTCCTACTGCTGCACCCAAACTTCCTTGGACTTTCATACCTTGAAGACCCAAGAAATCCTCCCCTCAATCTACAAGAACAGCCTTTTCTAACTTCATCTAAAGTCTCAGATATCTGTATAAAAACAGGCTGCCTCTACTCTCCTACTACTGCATCCCAACTTCTTTGGACTTTCATACCTTGAAGACCTGAGAAATCCTCCCTTCAGTCTACGAGGACAGCCTTTTCTAACTTCATCTAAAGTCTAGGTGTTATCCTACAGTTTCAGTGTTAAATTCTTCACTGTATTTTCTTTAATTTATTATTGTTTTTACTGGCTTGCACACTCGCACGGACTATCCCCTACCGTTCTTTCCTACTCATGTTTTAGACAGTCAAACGGGATTCCCTTGTTTTGCCACTAGATGGCAGTGTTCCACAAGCAAACCAACCTCTACTATGTTATGTCTTTCGGCTTCAAGGGTCGCTACAGCGGAACTCCGGCCCGCTAATGATTGGCAGTAGATTTTTACGTGCCGAGAAAAGGAGAATATTATAATAAAGGTGAAGAGAACTAAACTATTTAACTGCAAAATCCCAGTCAGATCCGTTGCTTACTAGCTAACAGCCCTTGTCCACACAGGAACTGTTCCTTACTACAACTTTGCGCTCAGTTTTACACTAGTCTTATTTTTTTACTCAAGGAGATATATACGTACCTTACATTTATTGGCCAAATGCTGTTTTTCTGATTTTTTTTTTTTTTTTTTTTTTTTAGACATCTTGCCGGGACACAATACTGTGAGTAGCTGTATCACCTCCCCCTGCACACATGCTGCCCCCTTCCCCCTCCTTTCCAAACAGGAATCTATAACTATAGGGCCGCAATTGTGGTGCCATTTTTAAAATCCTATTTCCATTTCCTCTTACTAGACGTGTTCCCGGTCCACTGGGTTCATTTACTTGCCAGTAAGTTCACCCTGATTAATTGTTTTTGACTTATGCTTATGGCTGTATATTTTATAAGGATTTAAGTAGCTGCTGCATTTGTACCTTGCTTCTGTGTACATAGAAACAATATTAAGTGCAAATACAGTACTGTGGGACTTGTATTTACATTGTGTATAACAGTTGAACTGGAACGCATAGCATTACCTTGCTTAACTTATATAGCTAAAGTATCGACTGACTTGCATACATATTAGGAGAGGAGTAATGTCTGTTCTGGTGATTATAAGCTATTTTACCTTCCTCCGGAGAGTTATATGTATTTGCAACAATGTGGGAAGATGCATGGTAAACACCCTTTGCAATGCTATACTGATAGTGATAATGCATACGATTACATACTTGGCTATCTGTCTACCGCCTGGGCTTGTCCACTAGCTCTATAGCTCTTCCCCCCTTTCTACCTGTCTATGGTATTTTGCCCTAATGTACCCTTTTTTGCTCCCTTACTGAACCATTTTACTCCTACCCTACTCTCTCCTGTCTGACCATCTTGTTCTAGTCCCAGCTCTTTTTTTTCTGCTCCCCTTACATTCCTGTACTGTGCCTGACCAATTTATACGTTCTCATTCTTATTTGTCTGCTCTCGTTACTCTTCACTGTCTCTGACTAGTTGTTTTCTCATTCTCTTTTTTCAGCTAAGACAGACATCTGTATAAAAACAGGCTGCCCCTACTCTCCTACTCCTACTTCACTGTTAAATCCTTTACTGTATTTTCTTTAATTTATTATTGTAGCGTTGTTTCCTCACAGCAAGAGGTTCTCCCGTTCGATTCTCGGCTTGGCTTGGGAGTGCCTCCTGTGTGGAGTCTGCATGTCCTCCCCGCGGTTGGGTAGCGTTCGAAAGACATGCATGCGTAAATGGGCGTGCCTTCGTTGAAGGTTGGGCATCGAGCTGGCACCTCAGCATTTCGTAAAAATCTACTGCCAATCATTAGTGGACCAGAGTTCCTTTGTGGCGACCCCTTACCGGGAAAAAGCCGAAAGACAAACAACAACTGGCTTGCACACTGGCATGGACTATCCCCTACCGTTCTTTCCTACTCATGTTTTAGCCAATCAAATGTGATTCCCTTATTTTGCCACTAGAAGGCAGTGCACCACAAGCAAACCAACCTTTACTATAACTAAACAAAAAGGAAAATATTATAATAAAGGTGAAGAGAACTAAACTATTTAACTGCAAAATCCCAGTCAGATCTGTTGCTTACTAGTTAGTGGCCCTTGACCATATGGGAACTCAGTTCCTTACAACTTTGTGCCCACTTTTGCACTAGTCTTTTCTTTTTTTACACAAAGAGATATATACTTACCTTACATTTACTAGCCAAATGCTGTTTTTCTGATTTTTTTTTACACATCTTGCCTCAGTTACAGCTGGGCGGGCCCCGTTTTACTCGGGCTCACTTCGTTCCTCTACCCTACCCCCATTCCCACACCCTCTTCAATTACATTTACTTATCCTTGCCCCACATCCTCAGCCCTCCACCAATCCAACTCTCCTCCTCCATACCCCACCCAGTTTCCACACTCTCACTTAAACATCCCATATACCTGACATCTCCACTACGTACTCCACCTCCCCTGCTACTCCATACAACCATATACCAAATAATCTCTCTCCCTATCTCCAGATCTCTTACTTGCATCTTTCCCACCTTCCATACCTACATTATACCATAACACTCCACCTTCACATCACTAGCACTACCCCTAAACTCCTATCCATACTTCACAAACAAACATACTCTAGTACCATGGGAACTCACCTCACACACACACCTAACTACACTTAACTCCCCACAGTAATGCCTCCCTTACCCAACCTTTTTCTCCTTGCTTTGATTATAAACCCCTCTCTCCTTCTAACTCTCTCTTCACTTCAACCAACCTACATACCTCCCAAACACACATGTACTACAGCCACCTACAATGTCACTCCCTCCAGCTACTCTGCAATCTGCTCTAGTCTGTATGCCACAGATTTAAATTTTACAAAAGAAACTAACTATCCTCTCTCCACAACATAACTCTCCTAGTAACATTCACCATAACTAAAAAAGAAGCTACATTCTAAACCTTTTCCTACTCATCCTAGCCTAGTTCAATGTGGTGATATACACTCTAACCCTGGGCTTTCCTCTTCCTCTCAAAATGCCCCTAACACCACAAAGTCCCTACATTTCACCACCATCAACATTCAAAGCATAAGAAATAAAATTCCCCTTCTGCAAGCTTGGTTAAGTCAATATAAACCAGACTTTACAGTCATAACCGAAACCTGGCTAAAACCATACATAAAGAATGCTGAATTTCTTCCCCCAAGCTATTCATACCTTAGATCCGATAGACTCCACAGAAAAAGGTAGAGGCATTGCCTTATTATATCCAAGTACCTTCACAGTGATTCCATACATAAAGCCTGTTCTCCCCTTTTCTCTACCACAGAGTTACTTACCTTCTTAAAACTAAACAAAAGCAAATGCATTTGTATCATAGTCATATACATTCCCCCAGGCAACAATATTCCTATTCTCGAAGACATTCTTGCCTAGATTACCAACAATAAAAAAAAACAAACAATCATCTTGGGTGGCGTGAACATAAATTGGATCAACTTCTCAAAAAACAACCCTTTCTCAAATATCAACCTGCATATCTATATTCAACTAATCTTTGATACTACTAGACCAGACAAAAAGACTAGCGAAGGTTCAGTCCTGGATTGGATACTGGTTTCTGACCCTAATAAGATTATCACCTCTGGAACACTCCCAGACAGTATAAGTGACCACTCTCCAGCATTCATAATATGTAAGCCCACCTCTATACCAAATATACACCAATATAGACACACCAGAGATTTATCCCATTTCTGTCCAAATACATTAATGACATCTTGCACAATATTAACTGGAATCCTCTAAGACTTCTCCCACTTAATGAAGCTGTGGAATTCTTCAATTCCACATTTCTTAGTGTCCTAAGTAGTCTTGCCCCCTCTGTCTAAAACGAGTCAAGGCTAAACAAGCTAAATGGCTTGCCAAGTCCACAAAGGAAATCATGCCTTCAAGGGACACAGCCTGGCTAAAAAATAAATCACCTTCCAATCTCACTTAGTATAAACAACTTTGAAAACAGGCCAAATGATTAGTACTCAGAAACAAAAAAGAATATTTTCAAACCCTCCAAAACCAGCATGAACATAACCCCAAGAAATTATGGGGAGCAATCAACTCCCTACTCCATCCTGGAACCATAATCCTTGCCCAAATCCTGAAAGCACACCCTCAGAATTAGCCTCACTCTTTAATTCTTATTTCATCAACACCATCACTAAACTTACTACCACTTTCCCACCCATCACCACAGACCCATTAAACCCTACACTAGTACATACACCACCTACCACAATTCCCACTTTCACACTCTCACCCATACCTACCTCTACTATACAAAAGCTTCTTCATAAACTAAAACCATGCACCAATGCCCCTGATAACCTACCTGCAAAATTTTTACAACTATCTGCCAACTCCAGAGCATACTCCATCAGCATTCCTATCAAAAGGTCCATTAAGGAATCAAGTATACCTGAAAAAGGCTTACGTTCTTCCACTTCATAAAGGAGGAAACAACTCTGACATCTCTAACTTCTGACCTATCGCTATCCTTTCCCCCATCTCAAAAATACTTGAGAAATGCATTCATACCCAGCTCCATAGTCATCTGGTTAATCAACTCCTTTCCTCCACTTTAACATGGTTTTAGGCCAGGGCACAGCACCAATACCGCCCTCATTTCCTTCCTGGATACAGTAAATAGAGCTTGGGATACTGGACCCATAATCCCTTCACTCTTTCTTGATCTATCAAAAGCATTCGACACAATTTCTCACTCCCATCTGCTTACTAAACTCTCCAAACTTGGCATCCCCCACCCCTTCATTGGTTCCATAACTATCTCTGCAATAGGCAACAATCTACCATCTGGCAACACTTTTCCCCTTTCATCAATACTAATACAGAGGTGCCCCAGGAATCTATACTGGGTCCCCTTTTATTCAGTACATTCAATGACTTCCACACTTCTCTATCCTATAGTACTTTTATCCAATACACAGATGACTACTATAATCTGCTCTTCTAAATCTGCCTCTACACTTCTACAGCAACTTACCCAAAAAGCATTCACCTCAACTGAATCCTGGATGTCACAAAACCATCTCGCCCTTAATACCACTAAAACTAAACTCCTAATATTTACCCCCAAAGAATCAAGCCAAATTGAGAAGTCTGAATTCTCTGTCCAATCACAAAATACTACTACTATCGGTGTCATTCCCAATACCAAATTACTCAGTGTCATCATTGATGACAACTTAACCTTTAACCTTCATATCTAGAACATCAAAAAACCCAAGCCTCTTGCCTCATCATTCCTGCTTCCAACTCTTCTATATGGTGCCCCCAATCTTACCAACATTCAATCCTCTCTAAAAGTAAAACTCAACTCATGCTACAACAAAGTTGCCAAATTTCCTACAAATGCTAAATACTCCTCCCTCCACTGTTCCTCGCTACACCAACTAAACTGGCATGAGTTCCCCTATCACCTCACTTATTTACAACTTTTTGTTGCATCTTTCGGCTTTTTCCCGGTTAGGGGTCGCCACAGCAGAACTCCGGTACGCTAATGATTGGCAGTAGATTTTTACGTGACGAGTTGCCAGCCCTGATGCATAACCTTCAACGAAGGTACGCCCATGCATGCATGTCTCCATACAGAAGACACTCTAGCTGAGAATCGAACAGGACAGCGTCTAATTGTGAGGCGACAACACTACCGCAGCACCACCACCGCAATTACCTCACTTATTTACAACTATTACCCATAAATTTATCTGTGACCCAGCAGTCTGCCCATCCCTCTCCCACATTCTGACCACATACCATCCTAAGCGACTCCTAAGGTCAGAAAACAAAATGCTATTGGACATTGATAAACCAAAGCTCACAGCTGTCCACATGCTGTATTCTTTTACTGTCTCCAAGCTATGGAATAATCTCCCTGCCTCACTCAGGGCAATCAGTAATTCCACCACCTTTAAAAGATCCCTTAAATTGCATCTCTCTTCACACTGGATATGCAGCTGCACCCTTACTGACAACCCCACAACATGACCTTCTCTTACAGTCCTTACTCTGTCCTTGCTCTGTCACACTCTATAACTAGCCTATCGTCACCTTCCCTCTATCAAACCATTTCCTTCTGCTGTCACTTTACCCTCTACTATCCCCACCCTTAGCCTTCTATCTCCCTCTCTCATCCTTCATCCTAAACTCTTCCCTCTGCTAATATTACTTACATATAAACACTTTTTTATTCTTACCGTCACCAATGTATGAAATAACTCTCCAGTGTCATTATCAACTAAGTCAATGTTATCACATTACACTATCTTGTCATTCTTTACTTCATGTGCTACTATTGTCTTATATATACTGTATTAATTGTGTAACATTTTATTTGTATGTAATTAAACGTGGAGCTTTTCTCCCCGGGCCTCCATTGAAAATGGGCTCTTTTCAGGCCCAGTGGACTTTCCCGGTAATCTAATGCAACAAATAAATAAATAAAAGAAATATCTGGCTGCATGACGTACAGGGATAAAGGTCTGACTATGAACAAGACAACCCAAATTTAGGTAGTGGCTTAAGCGTTGCTGAAACAGCCAGGATGAGAAATGAGCTTATTATACTGGCTTGCCCATCCTGGAGATTAGGACTGTGTGGGAACACGTATTCACAAGGGTATCTGCAGAAGGCCCTCAAAAAGGCACAGGTGCATAAATCAGATACTGGAGCTAGGGTTAGGGACAAAAATGGAAATTCCTTGATTACATGAGCTGAAAAAGGCTTCAAGCTTAGCTCTGACAGACCAGGAGAAGTAGTGGCAGTGAAAATATGGGGCCACAGAAGGCTGATGGCCGTCTGACGACTGGCACACCAATCACCTCTCATAGCTGCCTAGATGATGCCCTGCCCGCACTCCCAGCCCAGGTTGTAGTCATCCCCATGTTGGGGATACCCCAGGACTCAACTTGCCTTTAATCCACCTGGGGAAGGCCTGATAGTCAAGCAGGCGTGGAGCGAACAGCATACAGAAAAGATTTCACAAAAATACATAATCACTGGTTCCCCACTACCAGAACTGACAGACCTCTTAAAAATGTGATACAAGATTGCTGACCACCTCCTGCACTAGGGATATCCACTGGCCACATAATTATCTGATCTGACAATAATTTCTTTCTTAACGTTGTCTCCATGATCAGAGGAACCAGCAACACACCCATCAACTACAACATATTAAATGTGAGTCAGATGTCTAAGCCTTTCCCCATCCATGCACTACCACTTTATGCAGATGAGTTAACAAGTTCTTCAAAGACAGGCAAAGCAATGGAGACTAAAGAATAAAGCTTGAATAAACAGATAGGACAGCAAAACTGCAGAATGAAACAAAGCCAAAGACACACGACAAAATTGTAATGCTTAGAGCTGTCTTTCTACTAATTACAATGCAAGTGTCTTCAGAATAACAAAAATATATAAATTATGACCTTATATACATTCACTAAAATCAAGTCAACCAATTAAACAATGCACAATTAACTAAGTCAGGAGTCACTTATATTTTAAAAGAATCCAACAAATGGAACTGTAAAAGTTATTTAAGACAAACATATTAATAAAAACAATCACGCTAACAAATATTTATATTATAGTGCACTTTTTACAGTAATATACTTATAAACAGTGAGGAGGGGCATCCAAAATTAAGCCCGATTTTCCAGTTTAATTGTTAAAACTCTAATAAGCTGTCCAGACTACCTCCTCTCAGCCCTAGTCATGTAACTACAACAAATAGAAACATTTAATGCCCCACAAAATTCTGAATATCTAAATAAGGAATTGGTGTAATTTTTTACATCTAATTGCATAATATGCTTATATAGGAACCATGACAGCTTCTGTGTAGTCTTCCTTAACTAGACGCTAACACAGTCAT
>NC_056747.1:870999673-871212173 GCF_019279795.1 Protopterus annectens
TCGGCCGGCCCGAATACCAGAGTCAATGTTTTTCTGCATCAGGTCATCAGTGCTATAAAGGAAGGCAGCCGATGCAATTACATCCGTTTTTCTTGCCCTAACCAGTCAGAGGCCCACAAAAATATCGTAAAAGTTGTCCTTGTGGCTAAAAGCTACCTTTAGAAACTTATGTCTCCCTAAACATAGACAATATAAGCGGGAAGGAGGGTGGGAAACCAGGACTGCAACACTGAATATACTCGAACATCTACATTTATGGTAAGTGTACACAACTGTACTATGTTCTTTGTGTTTCACTTTTGCAGTCATCACCTGTGGAAGGATTCTCAAAGCTGAGGAGAGGGGTGGTAGGATTAGTAAGAGACCTAGGAATGAGTCAGAATGCCCTGCAAAACTGCAGAGGCAAACCCTGCCCTAGCCTTAGAAAATGCAGATAGATGGTAATGCTTGGTAAAGGTATGGACAGAAGTCCAGGTGACAGCTTCCAGGATGTCCCTGGGGGGAACTCCTCTGCGGAATGCTGTGGAAGTGGAGGTTGCCCTAGTGGAATGGGTTTGAATAGTCTTAGGGGGTGGTTTCTCATGCAATCTGTAGCAGAAATGGATACAGTGTGATATCCATTTGAAAATGGGCTTCCCCTCTGCCCCTGGGGCAAAGTTGACAAGTAGTTGGTCTGTTTTCCTGAAGGGTTTAGTATGGTCCAGATAGTATCTGAGCTCTCTGTGCACATCTAGTGAGTGTAGAATTATTTCCTCCTTGTTTTGAGGGTTAGGAAAGAAGGTGGGCAGATGTATGGCCTGTTTGAGAGATACATTAGATACCACCTTGGGCATAAAGGAGGGATTAGTCCTCAGGGAGACCCTGTCTGCATGGAAGATGATGAAGAGCTCAATGGCCATCAGTGCCTGAAGTTCTGAAACCCTTCTGGCTGAGGTGATAGCTAAGAGAAAAACAGTCTTCCAGGAGATGTATCTTAGTTCTGCTGAATCAGCAGGTTTGAAGGGTGGTAAAGTTAGTTTTTCCAAAATATAATTCAGATCCAAGGCTGGAGTGGGTGGCCTTCTGGGAGGTCTGACATTAGAAGCCCCTCTGAGGAATTGTTTAATCAAAGGATGGGAGAAATAGGGGCTGTTCTGTATCAAAATGAGCTGAAATGGTTGAGGCATGGATTTTAATAGAGGAGAAGGAGAGGCCACTATTAAGTAGCTCTGCTAGGTTATCCAGGATTAGAGGGATGGAAGGTTGTGAGGTATTGTCCCCTCTGGACTGGCTCCAGGAGCAGAATCTTTTCCATTTCCCTGCGTAAGATTTTCTGGTGCTGGGCCTTCTGGCCTCTGTGATAATGTCTAGGACCGGTTTGCTTAACAGGGCCCCCTTATTTGCCTTTACAGTATTAACCATGCTGATAGTATGAGAGTCTCAAAGTCTGAGTGCAGCATCCCCCCCACCTGAGTTAAGAGGTCTGAGATCAAGGGAAGCTGCCTGGGAGGCTGTAAGGTCAGGCTGCGCAGTAAGGGGTACCAATGTTGTCTGAGCCAGTCTGGAGCAATGAGGATGGCCTTTGGTCTCTTCTTCCTTATTTTGATCAGTATCTTGGGAATAAGAGGCAGAAGAGGGAATGCATACACAAACAGGGTGTTCCAGACATCCAACTTCCACAGTAGGTGGTGATACTCCCTGGTACAGAATTTTTTCAGCTGATGGTTGAGATGCAAAGCAAAGAGATCCACTTGCAGAGTCCTCCATGCCCGAGTGATTTGTAAAAAGATTTTTCTGTGGAGCTGCCATTCATGGGGGTCCAGTAAGTTTCCACTTAAGTGGTCTGCCAGGGTGTTGTTGATCCCTTCTAGGTATTGGGCTATTAGGTGTAGTCCCATGGAAGAGGTTGTCAGCCAGAGGTTCATGGCTAGCCTGCACAGAGGGTAAAATTGGGTCCCTCCCTGTTTGTTGATGTACCACATTACTGTGGTGTTGTCTGTTTTGATAAGGAGAACCCCTGGCTTAAGATGGGGTTTAAAGGATGTCAGTGCCTTTTGTACTGCCCTCATTTCCTTCTGGCTGATGTGTAAGGGAAGGTGCTGGTCATCCCAAAGACTTTGGGTGCACCTGCCTTCTAGGTGAGTGCCCCAAGCTATGTCTGAGACATCAGTGGTAATGGTCTGCACGGTTGGGCAGAGGGTGAAGGAAAAACCCTTGGCACAGGCCCCTGCCCACCAGAGAAACTCAGCCCTTATATAGAGGATCAGAGGGAGAGAGGTCTCTAGAGGTTGAGAGTGCTGACATCAAAGGTTCTTTAGGTACCACTGAAGTTTTCTCATGTGAAGCCTGGCCAGAGGAATTAGAAGAATGCAAGATGCCATGTACCCCAAGGCTTGCGGGAACTTCCTTGCAGTGAGAAGACTTCTGGAAGCCAGCTGGGTAAAACAGAGAGGCAGGAAGCTCTGCTTTTCTGGGGACAGGAAGGCCATTTGGGATGTTGTGTCCAGCGGTACCCCCTAGAAAATGATTTTCCAGGAGGCTGCTTGCCTTGATTTCTTCTTGTTGATGGTGTACCCTAAGGAGGTTAGGAGGGTTTTGACAAAGAGGAGATCCTTGAGGTCCTTTTGTTTGCAATCTGCCTGAATGAGGCAGTCATCCAGATAAAGGTAAATTTGTATATTTTTCTGTCTGCAAAAGGCTATGGCCCGGGCTAAGCATTTGGTGAAGACCCTGGAAGCAATAGATAAGCCAAAGGGTAGGGCAGAGAACTAAAACTGTTGTGAGCCTGCTCTGAAATGAAGGAATTTCCTGCAGGATACCCTTATGGGGATGTAGAGGTAGGCATCTTTTAGATCTAGGGTAACTAACCAGGCATTTTCTGTCAGCATAGGCAGCAGCTGCTGCAAAGTTAGCATTCTGAATTTGGGGACCACCAGGAAGGTGTTCAGAATGGCTAGATCCAGGATGGGGTGCCAAGTTCCCTCTTTTCTGGGAACAAGGAATAAAAGCCTTTGCCTGTTTGATCTGAGAGGACAGGTTCTACTGTCCCTTGGGATACGAGAGCTTGGCCTGGTTTCAATGCCCCTACCCACTGATTTGGAGGTAAGTCTGGGTACCCTCCTGGAACTGGGAGTTCGTTAAAAGAGAATATGTATCCCTGAAAACTTATCTTTAAGACCCATTGGTTCTTTGTTACAAAAAGCCAATTTTCTTTGCAAAGGGAGAACCTTCCTCCTAGTTTTTGGTGAGTGAAAAGAGGGCAGGGGGGAGATGGAGTCATTGAGAGTTTTTGCCATAGAAGGATGGCTTAGAAAGTACAGTTTTGTACCTACCATAAATGTAGATGTTCGAGGATCTACATTGCTGCAGTCATGACCTGTGGGTAGTCCGCTGTCCTCGGTCGGCCCGAATACCAAAGGGCTAGGCTGGCGTCGGTCATTGTCGCTTAGAGCTGACGTCAGTAGTACTTAAGCGCATGACTGATGCCATATCCTCAGTCTTTCTTGCCCCAGATGTCAGAAGGCCTAAAAGAAAAGGCCAAAGCCAAAAATAGGAAATGCCCAACAACCCCCAGTGTGTAAGTAAAGAATATCTCCAAACAAAACCCAGCAACCCCAACCTATAGAGGGGAAGGAGGGAGGGAAAATTGGACTGCAGCAATGTAGATCCTCGAACATCTACATTTATGGTAGGTACAAAACTGTACTATGTTCTTCGTCTCACATTGCTGCAGTCATGACCTGTGGGTAGAATCCCAAAGCAAAGGAAAAGGGAGGCTGGCAAATTACAAGGAATTAGGGGCTGCTAACATGCCCTGTAAAACTGCAGTGGCAAACCCAGCCATGGACTTGGAATAGAGAGGGATATGGTAATGCTTAGTGAAAGTGTGTACAGAACTCCAAGTAGCTGCTTCCAAAATATCCTTAGTAGCTACACCCCTCAAAAAAGCAGTAGAAGTGGCAGTAGCCCTAGTAGAATGAGGCCTGATCCCAGCAGGGACATCCTTCCCATGATGAGAATAACAAAAGGCAATACAATGACCAATCCACTTTGAAATAGTCTGCTTAGAAACAGCTTTCCCCTGTGAACTCAAAGCAAAAGAAACAAATAACTGTTGAGTCTGTCTGAACTCCTTAGTTCTGTTCAAGTAGTAACGTAACTGCCTATGGATATCCAAAGAATGCAAGACTTTTTCCCCTTTATTTTGGGGTTCAGCATAAAAAGTAGGCAAATGAATAGACTGATTCAAGGCCACACTAGAAATCACTTTAGGCATGAAAGTAGGGTTAGTCCGCAAAGAAACTCTATCCTTATGAAATATCAAAAAAGGTTCTACTGCCATGAGAGCCTGCAATTCAGATACCCTCCTGGCAGAAGTAATGGCCAACAAAAAAGCAGTCTTCCAAGACAAAAACTTCAGTTCAGATGCAGCTGTAGGTTCAAAAGGAGGTAAAGTAAGTTTCTCCAAAACAAAATTGAGATCCCAGGAAGGAGTAGGAGCTCTACGTGGGGGTCTTATATTCTTTGCCCCTCTAAGAAATTGTTTGAACAAAGGATGGGAAAATAAAGGAGGGTCACAATCATAGTGAGCAGAAATGGCTGCAGCATGAACCTTCACAGAAGAGAATGAAAAACCCTTGTCCAGTAATTCAGTAAGGTACTGTAGAGCAAAACTCAAATTAGGCACTGAAACATCAAAACCCTTTGCAGTGCTCCAAAGAAAAAATCTCTTCCATTTATCAGCATAAACTTTTCTAGTGCTAGGCCTAGCTTCCAAAATGACATCTAAAACCTGTTGAGGAAGCTGAGACCCCACCGGCTCCATCACAGAATACGCCAGGCTGTCAGATGGAGGGACTGCACTTGAACATTGAGAAAATGATTGTTTGACTGAGACAACAAATGAGGAATCTGTGGCAGAGGCCAAGGAGGCTCCTGGATTAAACTCCTCAGCAGAGGATACCAATGTTGACGTGGTCAGTCTGGTGCTATTAGAATCATGCAAGGCTTGTCCCGTCTGACTTTCAAGAGTACCTTGGGGAGAAGAGGCAGAGAAGGAAAAGCATAAACGTAAAGGTTGTTCCAACTGAAAGACAGAGCATCCACTTTCCAAGCATCTGGGTGGAACATCTTTGTGCAAAATTTTGGAAGTTGAAAATTTAGTGGGGAAGCGAATAGATCTATGTCTGGAGTTCCCCAAGCCACAGTCAATTGTTTGAAAATCTGAGGATCCAGCTTCCACTCGTGGGGATCCACCATTTGTCTGCTCAAAACATCTGCTAGGGAGTTCTGTGCTCCTGGCAGAAACCTTGCCTGAAGATTGAATCGCAAACCCAGAGCAGTCTCCCATAAAATCATTGCTTGTCTGCAAAGAGGGTAAGAATGGGTACCCCCCTGCTTGTTGATGTACCACATGACTGTTGTGTTGTCTGTTTGTATCAACACCTGTCCTGGCTGAAGGAGTTCCTTGAATGCCATCAAAGCAAATTGAACTGCTAACATCTCCTTCATGTTGACATGCAAATGTAGTAGTTTGGGAGGCCACATGTCTTGTATCCATTTTCCATTGAAGTGTGCTCCCCAAGCCAAGTCCGAGGCATCCGTCGTTAGGATCTGACTCGCCTCTGGTCTGGACACAGAGAGTCCCTTGTTTAGGTGACATTCCTGAGCCCACCAAAGTAATTCTTTCTGGATGCAAGGTATAATCCGAATGACAGTGTCCAAACTGTGGGAGTGTTGAGCCCACACACTTTTGAGATACCATTGAAGCTTCCTCATATGCAGTTTGGCATTGGGAAGTACTAGAATGCAAGATGCCATGAACCCCAAGGCTTGAAGGACTGTCCTTGCAGTCAGCCTGGACATTACTGATAACTGCTGGAAGTAGAGAGGAAGAGTTCTTTGTTTGTCCGGGGTCAGAAATGCCATCTCAGAGGCTGTATTCAGTCTCACACCCAGAAAGCACATGTCCTGAGAGGGCACTAGACTGGACTTTATTTCGTTCACAGTATACTCTAGGCACCTTAAAACTGTCATTACATACTGGAGATGCTGTAGTAATTTGTCTTTGTTTTGAGCAAGAATCAGGCAATCGTCCAAATAAGGATAAATTTGTATTCCTCCCTGTCTGAAGAAAGCAAACACAGGAGCCAGAACTTTTGTGAACACCCTGGGCGCAGTAGATAAGCCAAAGGGCAATGCAGAGAATTGATAATGTGAAGTACCAGCCCGAAATCTCAGGAATCTCCTGCAGCTGGGCTTGATAGGGATGTGAAGATAGGCCTCTTTGAGATCCAGGGTTACCATCCAATGATCTTTGCCTATCATAGGCAGAAGTTGTTGTAATGTTAACATCTTGAACTTTGAAATTTCTAGGTAGGTGTTGAGAATGGACAAATCCAGAATTGGCCTCCAAGTGTTTCCTTTCTTTGGCACCAGGAATAGACGGGAATAAAATCCTAGGCCTACTTCTGAAGGAGGGACCACCTGAATTGCCTCCATCTGCAAAAGTAAAGAAATCTGCTTCTGAGCCTCCAGCCTTTGCTGAGGAGGCACATCCGGCATGCCTTTGAAAGGAGGAAAAGTGTGAAAATAAAACTTGTAACCTCGATTTATTATATCCAACACCCATTTGTCTTGGGTGATCAAATTCTTTGAAAAGTCCCAACTTTCCTCCTAGAGGAGCTGCCAGTAAGGGAGGGTCTGGCAGCGGAAGATACAGGTCATTGGGTCTGCTTACGAAAGGGCTGACCCCTGCCATCACCAGAAGACTGTGCAGGAGAACTCCAAGTCCTAGGTCTGAAGGAACCCTGAGCGTGAGCCCTGCCTCTACCACGTCTGGACCTGCCCTTAGGCTGATAATCCGAAGAAGGATAAGACCATCCCCTAGCAGGCCAATTCCTACTAAACTTAGGGGGCTGCACCTGCAAAAAATCCTTGACCGTCTGCATAGACTTAGCCTTATCTTCCATCTTTTTCAAAACTGATTCCACAGGAGGACCAAAAAGAACTTCAGATTGAAGAGGAGCATCCAAAATTCGAGCCTTTACATGCTCTGACAAATTTTGATCCTTAAGCCAGGCATGCCTACGAATAACTGAACCTGTAGCAGCCACCCTAGAAGAAGCCTGAAGAGCATCAAAACCACACTGCAAAGAATGCTTGCCAACTTGATCTGATGCATGAACCAACTCCTGGAGCTCCTTACACTCTATACCCTCAGATAAAGCATCCACCTTAGATTTCAATTGGCCTAACAAAAAGTTCTGATACTTCAGCATATGAAATTGGCAATTCAAAGCCCTCATAGCTAACGTAGAGGAGGTGTACACTTTTTTCCCCACCTGTCTAACGCCCTAGAATCTTTATCCAAAGGGACTGGATTTTTAGCCACAGAAGCCCTAACACCCTTAGGGCCTTGAATAATGGTTTCCGGATCAGCCCTAGGACTCTTATACAAGTACTTATGTGCTTCTGGAACTCTGTAATACCTGTCAGGCTTAACAGGGGCCGGAGGCAGAGAATCAGGATTAAGGAAGCTTCAGAAAAACATCCTGAACAACATCTAAGACAGGAGGAATAGCCAAGGGCCTATGTTGTGGCAGAAACAAAATTCCTAAGCCTTTTCCTAGAATCTGAAAAATCTTGACCTTCCCACTTGAAATGCTCCCTCATGGTATGTAAAGTTTCAGAAAAGGAAAAATCTTCTGGAGGAGAAGCAGAAGGACAGGAGTCCTCTGCATCCGAATCAGAATAGGAAGGAAAATCCTGAATTTCTTCAGCTGAGGAATCAGAGTAGTCCGAGGAATGATCCATTCCCTCTAAATCTGCCTCCACCCTAGGCCTTTTCTCTGGGGGCATAGAACCCCGGATCAAAGTAATCAAGTCCTCCGCCATTTTCAACATATGTTTTTTAGGAACAGGGGCTGGAAAGCTAGAAGAATGACCAGGTCCAGCAAGACCAGGTTTGGCCTTAGCATGGCCTTTAGCCACTGAAGTAGAAGGCCTAATAACCTTTTGTAAGGATGGAACTACTGAAACCTGAGAAGCACCCTCGGCCTGTCCTAACTCCTGAGAGGCCAACTCCTGTAAAAGTAAAGGTTCCCCCTGGGATTCAGCCGAACCCTCGGCAGGATCCATAGATTCAACCGGAGGCTCCGAAAACCGGCGTCCGCAACGGACGACTCATCCGGTTTAGATCTCAAAGATTTATCCTTCTGCTTCTTAGCGGTAGCGGGCGTCGGAGGATCCGACGGCATGTTATAGTTACACCGCTTACCGAAAACAAGCCTGGCACAGTCTAACCTTCGCTTAATGGTGCGCTTATTAAATCTAGCACAAAAGCGACACCCGACTACGTCGTGCTCAGGCCCTAAGCAAGGAATACAAAGAGAATGATAATCCCTATGAGGTATCTGTTTCCCACAAGAAATGCAATTATTAACTTTTTCTGACATCCGGATAACTGAGGCAAGAAAAAACAAAAATTTCCCCAACGGGGTACTTAGCCCAACTTGGTCTTCGGTCTGAAACTCGGTAAATGAAAATTTCAGAACACCGAATGGCACTCGCAAACACTGCTTCTGCTTCGGACCACGCGGCAAGAAAGACTGAGGATATGGCGTCGGTCATGCGCTTAAGTACTACTGCGTACTGACGTCAGCGCTAAGCGACAATGACTGACGCCAGCCTAGCCCTTTGGTATTCGGGCCGACCGAGAACAGCGGACTACCCACAGGTCATGACTGCAGCAATGTGAGACGAAGAACATCTCCATGCCTTTGGAGAGGAAGTGGTCCACTGTTTGGTTCTCTGTGGTCCCTGGGATAGGAGTCTGGGTGGTCTGCCCTTATCTGCTAGGTGCAGGAAAGGACCAGTGTTTTGCAGGGAAAATTCCTGCTGAACCTAGGAGGTTGCATCTGAAGGAAATATTTTACTGTTTACATAGATTTTACTTTGTCTTCCATCTTTCTGAGCACCTCTTCTGCTTTTACTTCAAACAAGCGGTCCTTATCCAAGGGTGCATCAAGTAATTTAGATTTGACATGATCAGGGAGAGGTTTTTCCTTCAATCATGCATGTCTCCTAATGACAGATCCTGACATTGCTGCCATGCTTGAGGCTTCCAGGGCATCATATCCACAGTCTAATGAGTGTTTAGCCACTTGACAAGTAGAGTGCAGTAAATCTGCTAACTCTTTCAAACTGGCACAGTCAGGAAAGGTTTAAATCTTTTGTTTTAATAGTTCCAAAGTGTGTTGTTGATATTTTAACATGTGGAACTGACAGTTGAGAGCTCTTAATAGCCAAGGTTGCAGAGATGTATACTTTTTTATCTCAACTGTCCAGAGCTCTGGAGTCCTTGTCAGAAGGAATAGTATTCTTTGCAGAACTAGCCTTAGCTCCTTTTGGTCCTTGTTTAATGACCTTTGGGTCTGCAGCAAGAGTTCTGTACAGGTATTTGTGAGAATTCAGTACTCTATAATACCTGTCAGGTTTTCTGGGAGCAGGTGTGAGGGCGTCAGGGGTTAAGCTGGATTCATAGAAGACATCATCAACCACTTCTAAGATTGGAGGGATGGCCAAAGGTCTGTGCTGGTCTAGAAACTCTTAGTTTTTTCTTAGACTGAGGGAAGTCCTGGGATTCCCAGTGGAAATGTTCCCTGAGGGTGTGAAGGGTTTCTCCAAAGAAAAGATCTTCTGGTGGAGAGGCAGAAGGAATGGATTCCTCTGCATCTGAGTCCTCATAAGCAGTCAGAGGTTGTTGTTCCTCTTCAAAATCTGATTAATCAGACTCCTCAGAATCCTGTTCTGTCAGTATTTCAGGAGAAAGGTCTATTTTCCTTTTAGAAGGTGTGGCCTGACTACTCCTGATCAGGGTGATAAGATCCTCTGCCATTTTAAGCATTTGAGCTTGGGGTGGTGGAGCAGGAATAAAATGGTGGGTAGAGGTAGGTTTTCTAGGAGTGGCCTTGCTTCTAGGCCTAAGAGTATCCATCAATCTGAGAAAAACAGTAGTCAGAGGAGAAGGCGTCACTTTTGTGTAGATTCGTTATTGCGATAAACCTCCTTGGAAGCCGGTGTGTCATGGCTCCAGACCCAACCAAGGCAGAGACAACCAAAGACTACGAAGACTTCTGTGGCATATCAGACTCCGAAAGGGTCTCAGTAGAGGCCTGCGAAGGTATCAAATCAGGCATCAGGGGCTGCAAAGGTGCCTCACTGCATTCCAGAGAACTGATCTGCTTAGAGATAGAGTCGTCTGAAGGCTTAGCCTTGTGTGGTCTGTCTCTATCCTTATGTTTTTTTTGGAATGCTTATGGATTGTTGGCTGAAAAATGCCATTTCGGAATGCAAAGGCGGAAGATGAAAATACCTGGCTAAAATAAGAGCTCTACAATGAATGGTTCTCGTGTTAAACAGGGCACAGAAAGTACAGTTGTGAACACTTACCATAAATGTAGATGTTCAAGTGTATTCACTGTTGCAGTCATTACATTTGGGTAATCTGCTTGCAGGTTGCCCTCAGTCGGCCTGATTAACAAAGTCTTGGGTCCTGCGTCGGTTGCTGTCCCTTCTTCCATGACGTCAGGTCGTCAGGGGTATAAAACATGCAGCCGACACCATTACATCAGTTTTTCTTGCCCCAGATGTCAGGTGCCGCCCTAATGGGGAGCAATTAAACATAAAAACACAAAAGTATACCTCCAATAAAAAAGCAAATACACCAAAAAGGCTTTTAAGCATAGTAAAGGAAAGTAGAAGTATAGCCAAAAGAAGTTAGGGGGCAAGAGGGAGGGTAACCAGGACTGCAACAGTGAATACACTCGAACATCTACATTTATGGTAAGTGTACACAACTGTACTATGTTCTTCGTCTTTCACTGTTGCAGTCATTACATTTGGGTAGATTCCCAAAGCTATGGTTGGGAGGAGGAATTTAGATAGTATTAGGGCCAGCTATAAGGCCCTGCAAGACTGCAGTGGCAAAGCCAGCTATGGATTTAGAGAAAATTGGCAAATGATAAGGCTCAGTGAAAGTATGTACAGAATTCCAGGTAACAGCTTCTAGGATGTCCCTGGTAGGAACGCCTCTGAGAAAGGCTGTAGAAGTAGATGCAGCCCTGGTGGAGTGAGGTCTGATTCCCTGGGGGATAGGTTTTCCATGGTGCTTATAGCAGAAATGAATGCAATGGCTTATCCATTTAGAAATGGTTTGTTTTGAAATAGCCTTCCACTCTGCCCCTGCAGCAAATGCTACTAGCAGTTGTTCAGATTTTCTTTGAGTTTTAGTCCTGTCCAAGCAGAATCTAAGTTGTCTGCGCCCATCCAAGGAAAGCAGAATCCGTTCCCCTTTGTTCTGTGGATTGGGAAAGAAAGTTGGCAAATTAATGGACTGTAAGAGCCACACTGGATACCACCTTGGGCATGAAGGATGAATTGGTTCTGAGTGACACCCTGTCCGCATGAAAGTTGATGAAAGGCTCCACTGCTATAAGGGCCTGTAATTCAGATACCCTTCTAGCTGAAGTGATTGCTAAAAGGAAAGCTGTTTTCCAAGAAAGAAATTTTAAGTCTGCAGTAGTAGCTGGCTCGAAGGTAGAGTGAGTTTCTCCGATACAAAGTTATGGTCCCAGGCTGGGGTTGGAGCTCTCCTGGATGGTCTCAAATTTTTGGCCCCTCTGAGGTACTGCTTGAGCAGGGGATGAGAGAAGAGGGGAGGTTCTGTGTTATAATGAGCTGAAATGGCCGAGGCGTGGATTTTAATGGAGGAAAAAGACAGACCCTTGTGAAGCATCTCAGTTAAGTATTGTAAAATCTGAGGTAAATTGGCCGCTGCTGTGGTCATCCCTTGAGACTGGTTCCAGGCATAGGTTCATAGGTAAGTACTAGGCTATCTGCCTAAGGGCATTTATAAGCCTAGCCAGAATGTGTTGGCTTTCACCACCCCCTTAGATTAGTTCCCTGTGCCTCTGTCCAGCAGAGCCATCAGTTCCATGCGCCACTGTCCATCGGAGCCATTAGTTCCCTGCACCACTGTCCAGCAGAGCCAGTGCAGTGATCCCCGGGGTAAAGTTTATGTTTCCCATCCACCCGTCAAGGTTTCTCTTGAAGTGTGTTAGTGAGGGGCTCTGCCTGATATATACTGGAATCCTGTTCCAAAGCATGGGGAGTCTCTGGGATAGGAATCTATCCTTCCAGCATGTCCTATTTATCGTTGTGGTGAGGTTTATATCTCTACAGCGTGTGGCTCTCTAGGATTTGTTTTTTTTTAGGTGGAGCATGTCCATCAATTCTGGGTTGGACATAGCCTTGTATGTCAGGCAGAGATCACCTCTGAGTAAGCGGTATGCAACTGAGTACAGCTGGAGTTTCTTGAGTCGGGCTGCATAGGGCATCTGTTTCAGGCCAGTAATCCTTTTGGTGAGGTACTTCTGTGGCCTTTCCAGCTGTTGCAGATGTCTTGTAAGGTACATCCCCAAATGGGGAGTTGTATTCTATGTTGGGTCTAATGAGTGATGAGTAGAGAGGCACAATAACCTCTTTTGTTCTAGATGCGAACCCTTTTGTGATTAGGTGGGCCACATAGAAGGATTTTCTAACCACCTTGGCAATATGATTATCAAAGGAGAGATTACTATCTACTTGGGTCCCCAGATCCCTTATTACATTTTCTGTATTTAGGGTACTACCACCTATGTGGTAGTTCGTGGGTATTTTGTTTTTTCCAAAGGGGATGACTATGCACTTTTTGGCATTTAGCTTGAGGCCATGATTTTGACACCAGGTATCCATCTCAGTGAGACCCATCTGAAGGGTGTCTGTATCAGCCGGAGAATCAATTATGGCCCCTAGTTTGCAGTCGTCTGTGAACTTGGTCAGCCATAGTCCTCCTATGCTTGCCTGTACCTCTGAGAAGTATATACCGAACAGGAGGGGTCCTAGGACTGAGCCCTGGGGGACGCCACTTGTAACCGGTTTAGAGTCGGATGTAGAGCCTGCAACTCTCACCATGTGGGTTCTATCCATGAGCCAGTTGGCAACCCATCTCGTGACGTAGGGGTTTATGTTCAAGCTGGTGAGCTAGTCTATAATACTAGAATGGGGAATGGTGTTGAAAGCCTTTGCAAGGTCTAGGTAGGCTGTGTGGACCTCCTTTCCCTCGTCTAATGCCTTGGTAACAGTCTCAAAGAAGTCCACCAGGTTTAGGAGGCATGATATGACCTTAACAAAACCAAACTGGGTAGGGTCCAAGGTTTGGAGGTTCCCAATGTCTCTCTTAATGAGTTCCATGATGATGCATTCCATAGCCTTGCAGACCAGGCAAGTCAGGCTTATAGGGCGATAGTTCCCAGGGTCCGTTGTGGCTCCACCTTTGTGGAGCAGGATAACTGTTGCTGTGCGCCACTCTATGGGTACATAGCGTGTAGAGAGGCTGAGTTTGAACAGTGTGTTTAGGTGAGGGGTTAGTTCATTTTGGAGCTCTTGTAAGACACAGCCTGGGACCCCGTCCAGTCCCACTGAAGCTGTGTTTTTGGCTTTGGATAGGGCTGTTTTAACCTGTGCATCAGTGATTGAGAGGGCCCTACATTCTTCTGGTATGCTTATGGGCCCTTTAGGGGGTGAGAGGGGGGTGAAGTTTGCACTAAACCTGTCTGCCAGAATGTTTGCAATGTCAGTCAGTTCAGTGTATTTTGTGCCATTCTGCACTAACTCAGAGCAGATCTGAGTTTCCACTTAGGTTCTTGACATAGCTAAAGAACGCTTTGTGGTTATCTTTGGAGTCATTGGCAATTTTTCTTTCGAAACTAGCCATGGATGATTTAATGAGGAATCGTAGTTTCTTGCTGATACTGATCAGGGATGTCTTTCCTTCTTGGGAATTTACTCTTTTCTGTACTAGTTTCCTCCTTCTGTTGTATAGCTTGCTTATGGCAGGGGTCCACCAGACTGGTTTCCTTTTCTTCGAGGAGTGAGTCTTGGTTTTACTTGGGATAGCACGATCCATGCATTCCTGCAGATGCTCATAGAATGCCTTTGTAAAGGTTTCAGCAGCTTGGACAGCATTGTCCTTTAGCATGAGGGCTGTGAACCTTTCCACCTCAGTCTTAAGTAACGTGAAGTTTGCTTTTGAAAAGTTTTTCATGGTGGTTTCCTTCATTGGGGGTGGGGGCGGAATGTGGACATCCAGAGTGATTAGTCTATGGTCTGATCTAACCAGCGAGGGGTTGACCTCCGGTGTGGAACACCAGTCGCCCATGTTGGTGATGACCAGGTCCAATATGTTGTTCCCTCTGGTGGGGGTGTTGACCAGTTGATCCAGGGCGTTCGAGTTTATAAATTCTAGGAAGCGTTGGTCAAGGGAGTTAGTATTTGAGTAGTTCTCCCAGTTTATGTTTGGGTAACTGAAATCACCCAGTATTAAGTTGTTTGGTAGGACCTTCATATTTCCCAGTGTCTCCAGAAATGCGGAATGGGGTCCTGGGCCATGGTGGGTGATCTGTAACAAGCTACAATTTGGATTGCAGTTTTGCCCATTGTTAGTTGCACATGGATGATCTCTGATGCATTGTGCTGTGCCACTAACCTGGAGGTGTGGGTATCCTTGATGAATATGGATACACCCCCGCCTTTTGTGTTTCGGTCCTGGTTCTGTGGCCGAAAGGTAATGGTATGAGTTATAGCCTAGTAGTGCTGGGGGTGCTCTCAGGAGCCTTAAACCAGGTTTCTGTTACTGCACAGATGTCAATGTTCTCCATACTGAGGAGTGCCTCTAGTGCGTGCATTTTTCGGTTTAGACTTCTGGCGTTGAGTAGCATTACCCTCAGTTTTTGGTTACTTGTGCTATTTATGGTGGTGGGTTTGTCTTTTGAGCCTTGCCTAAAAAAGGCACTATGGGGTCAGCAAGAGCCTTGGCCAGTATTCGAAAGCCTAAGGGTGACTGGGCAGAGAATGTTTTCCATCTTTAAGCATAAGATTTTCTAGTACTAGGCCTCCTTGCCTCTAAGATGACATCCATCACAGGTTTGCTGAGGGATGGTAAGAGAGAGTTTAAGTAATTAGCCAGGCTGCAAGATTCAGTGTTTGAAGCTGAAGGTGCAGAATTTGGTTCTCCTGCTGACACAGCAGGGAAGGAGTATGAGGCAGGTGCCATGGAGATAACCATGACACACTGCGCAGGAGGGAGTATCAGTGTTGGCGCGGCCAGTCTGGAGCAATCAAAATCATTCTTGGTTTGTCCTGTTTGACTTTCAGTAGTACTTTGGAGAGCAGAGGCGGGGGGGAGGCATAGACTGATAGGTTTTTCCAGCTGAAAGACAGAGCATTCACTTTCCAGGCTTGTTTGTGGGGTGTCCTTGTGCAAAATTTGTCCAATTGGTAGTTCTGGGGGGAGGCAAACAGGTCTATATCTGGGCTCCCCCATTCGCTTGTCAACATGTTGAAAATCCTTGGTTCCAGTTTCCACTTGTGTGGATCCATGAGGTTTCTGCTTAGCCCGTATGCAAGTGTATTTAATTTTCCTGGCAGGAACTAAGCATGTAGGTGCACTTGGTATCTCAAGGCTGTGTTCCACAGTGCCATAGCTAGTCTGCAGAGGGGGTAAGAATGTGCACCCCCCTGCTTATGTACCACATAACCGTGGTGTTGTCCGTCTTTACCATTAGTTGTCCTGGAAGAATGTAATCCTTGAAGGCTGTCAGAGCATTCTGTACAGCTAACATTTCTTTTTGATTGATATGCAGGTGCATTTGACTTCAGTTCCATTTGCCCTGAATGCACTTTCCTGCCAGGTGAGCCCCCCATGCATAGTCTGATGCATCTGTTGTTAGGGTTTGGGCGGCAGGGGGTGGTGTGAAAGGTAGTCCCTTGTTTTGGTGGCAGGCCTCTGTCCACCAAAGGAACTCTAGGCGTAGGCAAGGTATGATAGGAATCATTGTTTCTAGGCTGTGAGAATGCTGACTCCATAGGCTTTTTAGATACCACTGTAGTTTCCTCATATGCAATCTTGCATATGGAATTAGAAGAATACAGGAAGCCATGAACCCCAAGGCTTGCAGTATTTGTCTTGCAGATAGCAGGGTTTTGTGGCCACTTGTTTGAAGTAGGTTGTCAAATTAATTTGCTTTTCTGGCGTGAGGTAAGCCATCTAGGAAGTTGTATTCAAGCTTGCCCCCAGGAATGTAATTTGTTGATAGGGTACCATTCTTTTTGTTTATGGTGTACCCCAAACAAATTAGAACCCTTTTTACAAACGCCAGATGATTCAAAAGTATGTCCTGGCTTTCTGCCTGAATTAGACAATCGTCCAGGTATGGCTATATTTGAATACTTCTTTGCCTCCAAAATGCAATAACTGGAGCAAGGCACTTTGTGAATACCCCGGACGCAGTAGATAAGCCAAAGGGCAGTGCAGAGAACTGATAGTGCTTGTAGCCTGCTTTGAAGCGTAGGTATCTTCTGCAAAATTCCCTGCCTGGGATGTGCAGGTACGCTTCTTTTAAATCTAGTGTTGCCAACCAGGCATCTTTGCCTAGCATAGGAAGTAATTGGTGAAGAGTCAGCATCTTGAATTTTGGAATCTCCAGAAAGATGTTTAGAGTAGACAGGTCCAGGTTGGGACGCCATGATTTGTCTTTTCTGGGTACCAGGAAAAGTCTGGAGTAGAAACCTTGTCCCTTTTCCTCTTCTGGTACCAGTTGAATAGCTCCCATGCTTAAGAGAGAGAAAGTACTTGTTTTTGAGCCTCTGCCTACTGGTTTGGGGGTAGGTCTGGCCACCCACTTGGCGTTGGCAACGTGTGGAAGTGAAATCTGTATCCCTGGGATACTATATTTAAAACCCATTATAAGTGCTTGGAAATTTTAAAAGGAAGTCATTGAGACAGTTTACCATAGGGGGGGTGTCTTGTTATTCCCAGACTTGGAAGTGGAGACCCCCCCCCCCCCACTGCTTAGTTCTGTGAGTCCCCTGGGACTGAAACCTGGGGATTTTGCTGTGTCTGGGTTTGGCTTGAGAAGACCTGGAAGGGGCTGGAAAGGACCAATTCTTAGAAGGCCTGTACCTACTAAATCTAGGAGGCTGAACTTGTAAAAAATCTTTAACAGTTTGCATAGATTTAGCTTTATCTTCCATCTTTTTAAGAACTTCTTCAGCCTTGTTGCCAAACAGGCGGTCCTGATTTAAAGGAGCATCCAACAATTTAGCTTTACCATGATTGGGCAAAGATTGCTTCTTAAGCCAAGCATGCCTTCTAAGCACAGACCCAGTAACAGCAGCCCTGCAAGAGGCCTCTAAAGAATTAAAACCACATTGCAAAGTATGTTTTTCAACTTGTTCAGCAGAATGCATTCAATCCTGTAAGTCTTTATTTTCCACACAGTCAGGAATCAACATTATTTTCAGTTTAAGCAGTCCAATAACATGCTGCTGATATTTTAACATATGAAATTGGCAGTTTAAAGCTCTAATTGCCAAGGTTGCTGAAGTATAAACCTTTTTAACCCATCTATCCAGTGCCCTAGAGTCTCTATCAGAAGGGGTAAGATTTTTAGCAGTAGAAGCCTTAATGCCCTTGGGACCCTGTGAAATAGTCTCTGGATCTGCAATAGGATTTTTGAAAAGGAACTTGTGGGACTCAGGGACCCTGTGGTATCTGTCAGGTTTACTGGGAGTAGGAGGCAGGGAATCAGGGGCTAAACTGGATTCCGAGAAAGCATCATCAACAATGTCTAGTAGAGGAGGAATAGCCAAAGGCCTATGCTGAGGTAGGAGAAGGAAATCCCTACGCCTCTTTTTTGAATCAGAAAATTCCTGGCTTTCCCAGTGAAAAAGCTCCCTTAGAGTATGTAAGGTTTCCCCAAAAGAAAAATCCTCAGGAGGGGAAGCAGAGGAAATAGAGTCCTCTGCATCAGATTCCTCATAAGTAGACAAGGACAAATCCAGGTCATCAGAAGAGTCAGAAAAAACAGAATCCTGATCAGAAGGCCTCTTGGGGGGGGGGGGGGGTTTGGCTACCCCTGATTAGAGTTATTAGATCTTCAGTCATTTTTATAATTAGTTTTTTAGGCATAGAGGCCTGAGCATTGGTTTTTTAGACATAGATCGAGATTTAGGCCTTAGTAATGAAGGAGGCGTTGATTTAATATGCAAGTCCATAGGCCTGAATACACCCTCAGAAGCCAGTGCCTGCACAGCGGCTCCGGACCCATCCAAGGTAGAGACATCTGCGGGTTCCATAGTTGAAGTATCTCGTGGCATACCGGAGTCCGAATGGGTCTCGGTAGTGGCCTGCAAATCAGAAGTAGCGGGTATCAGGGGCTGCGAAAGCGCCTCACTGAGTACTGGTGAACTGGCGACTGGCTCAGGAGAAGCGTCATCGGCAGTTTTGGACCTCTGCGGCCTATCTCTGTCTTTATCTTTGCGTTTTTTCAAAATCCCGGCAGTCGGATGGCTAACCGATGACATTGCTGGATAATTAAACTGAGAACCAAAATATTTAGAGGCAAAAATATACCGGCGACGGACAGTGCGCTGATGAACTAAAGCACAAAACTGACAGCAAGGTACGTCGTGGTCAGGGCCTAGGCAAGGAATACAGTATGAATGAATATCTTTATGAGGTATTTGCTTTCCACAAGTAATGCAATTATTAACTTTTACTGACATCGGTAAGGAGCAAGAAAAAGTTTCCCAACGGGGTACTTAGCTTTTAGTTGAAGACTTCGGTTCTGAAACTCGAAAATGAAAATTTCAGGAGTCAACCGACCAGCACTTGCAAACTGCTTCTGCTACCACATGGCAAGAAAGACTGATGTAATGGCGTCGGCTGCATGTTTTATACCCCTGACGACCTGAGGTCATGGAAGAAGGGACAGAAACCGATGCAGGACCCAAGACTTTGTTAATCAGGCTGACTGAGGGCAACCTGCAAGCAGATTACCCAAATGTAATGACTGCAACAGTGACACACAATGAACATCCGGCACCGGGGGACGTTGTGGTCTGGGCCTAAACAAGTGAAGCAGTATGAATGGAAGTCTCAGTGCAGTATTTGATTTCCACAGGCGAGACAATTGTTAGCTTTTTTGGACATCGGTTAGTGCAAGGATCCCCAACAGGGTACTTAGCTTTAGACTTTTTCAGCTGTAATTCAAACTCTGGTAGCGACCAACCAGCACACTTGCGAACTGCTTCTGCTAAGGGCTCCCCGGCAAGAAAGACTGATGTAATGGCATCGGCTGCCTTCCTTTATAGCACTGACGACCTGATGTCAGACAGCAAGCAACAACAGCTGACACAGAAAAACACTGACTCTGGTATTAGGGCTGGCCGAGGGCTACCACAGCAGGGATAACCTACAGGTGATGGCTGCAACAGTGAAACACGAAGAACATCAGAATTCTTGGTCCTGAAAGCAATGGCTTAGCTATAGCCAGGTGACTTAAATAATCACTCCACAGGATTAGAGAGGTCACAGGTGTACTCTGGACAATCAAATGGGGAAGGGCAGTGTTTCCATGCCCAAGACTAACTCTCAAAGTAGGAGATAAATCTGCATGTCCACTGGATACTTCATCATCTACTGAAAGAGATGGCTGGTGCAACCTCAAGCCTTTGCTACTCAAGAATGAGAAAGCTGCATGTGGGGAGGAGGGTCCTTCATACAATGCCCTTATCTTCAGAAGGGTGCAACAAGAAACCTGCTGTTTCTTTAACCTATTGATTAAGCTTCTGCAAAGGCCAGGGTCCTTCCTGCTAATCCTTGCATTGAGCACTTTCAATCTATGTTATTCCCTGGTATCAAGGTAAACTAAGGGGTTCTCGCTCTCACACATGCAGGAAATCACATGGAACCACTGAGCTCAAAGATGTACATAGCTACATTTCCAAAAGAATAACATCACTTGAATGTGAGCTGCTTTCAATATGATATGCCAAATGCAAGGTCACTGCATCTCGGAGAAAAGAGAAATCCCTGGAATACCACCGCCTCACCCTTCCAGTTTTATCACACACTAGTATTTGCATAAACGAGTGTTAATCATAACTGTCTTAACAAGCTTGGCTCTCAAATCACTGGCATTTATGAGAGTGCTTTACCCTGTGCTCCTTCAGTACAGACGATGGAATGTGATCATGGCTCACTCCACAGCATCACCATTAACCACAGCATCTTTTCCCATGATGCAAGTCAAAATCAAGATGAAACCGTGTTTGTGTAAAAAAGAAATTAATGGCTCAGGTGTTAGGCATGCTGAGAAGCAATTGCTATATCTTGATATGCATCAGTAGAAGACATGGTCATCCCTCCAATGGCAGGAGCTTCAGGAAAAACAAGCCAAACTGGAACAGAAATAAGGAACTATGTGACAGACTCAAAAATAATGTCCCCAAAGTTAGATTTTCAAAAAAAAAATTATGCATGGCCAGCAAACCAGGAAGGAAACATATGAATACTCCCTAGCATTATTTCTGCATTACTCTGGCAATTCACCTGGCTTCCCTATGTAACTCTGTCTTTCTCCCCTCACACTTTGCATGGTAATAAAGTAGAGCACTTGCAATGTGCTTCAATACAGCATAAGTTCTGCAAATCTCAAAAAAAAAAAAGACACACTGAGGAATGATCAGCCTGGGAATACTAATAATGGAAAGCAATGAAGAATGGTACCCTTATAAAGCAAAATGTTAACATATCCCTGTAAAGGTGGCATCTTTGTTTTGCACTATGAGATCAAGAGAAGGAAGAAAGATAATGTATAACATTCGGAAAATATGTACAGATGTTCATCTCTTAAGTGAAGGGTTTTAGCAATGCCACACTTAAAACAAAAAACTAAGGTTAACTGATGTCAGGATGGGTCTTCTATGTGTTTGTGCTAGTTTCATCTTCCTGGATTCAAGCATTTTGGCTCAATGTTGTAAAATTAGATCATATGAAATACACTTGTCAGGGTACATCAGTACAGACAAATGCATGACCTTTAGGGCTCCTTGCAAAACATGCCCATGTTTAAGAACATATAGCATAGGAGGATCTAGAAAGGATCCAAAGCACTAGGCTTGGACTAACATAAAAGATATCTGATGATGTTCTTCCATCACTGTTGCAGTATTCTTTACAATAGGAATCCCCTGCCAAGGGTAGCCGGATGCCTGGCCAGTATTCCAAAGTCTTTTGGTTGTAAAGAGTACACTATATGTCATGTGTATGCTCCCTGTGAACATCATAGAGCATAAAGGGGACTTCCAGATGTACCATCTTCAGAACTTCTTTGCCACCAGTCTGAACGCCATCTTCAATCATCAGTCTGAACACTTGTCCGTCTACTGGTTCTACTGCTTTCACACAAGTGCCCCATTGGAGTTTTTGATTTTTTTATCTTACGTTTGCTTTGTTTTGGCTGTTGGATTTCATATCATCTTTTTTTATCTTACGTTTGCCTTGTTCTGGTTGTTGGATTTCATATCATCCAGAAAGAGGAAATGCTAGTGCAAGAGACAGATTCCCCATAAAGATTGTCACAAGCAGTGTTTGTTCTGTTTAGGAGCTTCACATGACCATATGACTTGTGAGATGTCAGTCCTTTATCCTCAAGATGTTGAGGAGTCGGCTTTCTTCCCTAGCGATTTACCTTGAGAACCAATGACTTAAACTGTTGGATAAGGATAGCATGGATGTTCCCGACACAAGGGCCAGCTATCTGCGACAAAAAGGCGAAGAAAGTTAAGTCTGATTCTTCAGCTGTATCGCCTCCACTGGCGGTCTCTCGAGGCTGGTGAGAGCCTGGAGGAGCATCCGGTTTCTTTCTCAGATTCCTCTGCTACAACTGTTTTGGAGTCCAGCATGGATGTGACTCTGTGCATGTCCATGAAAGTTTTGCAGACTTCTGCCTCGGATGGACAGGGGGAACCACACCTGGTTATTGCAAAAGGACCTAGGGGTGTTCTTCAAATTTTAGTTAGGGAACAGGTTCCAACTACTTACTGAATGCTGTCGGGGATCAGAGCCTCGAAAATTTTTCAAGGCTGATATCCCACTCAAAAAGAAGCAGAAAACTAAACATAGTTCACCTGTTCCCAGAGATCCTTGGAGTGAATGGCAGAACTTCACTCAAGGCTTGTTTAATGCCCTTATGGCTGTCAAGCCTCCACAGATCGTTTCTGTTCCTGCTCCCCCTGGTCTTCTACCCCTCTTAAGAGGCCCAGGGAGCAGGATTCTTCTGAGGAGGATGCTGCCAATTCTGATGGAGTCCCTGATTTATTCCTTCCAGATTCCCTCGTCACTTGACTATGGTTATGAGGAAGAAGAGTCTATCATTCCCAACTCTCCTTTTGAGGAGATTTCATTTGGTGATACTGTTTCCAGAATGATGGAATTTTTCAAAGGGGACTGTGCTCAAGTGTCTTATGTTCAGAACAGGTACTATGAGCATTTGAAAATGGAGTCTCCTTGGCCCTCTGCTGTTCTTTCATTTTTTGCTGCCTTGCTGGATGCTTTTTCTATTGCTTCTCAACCCTTGCTCCTCAAAAAAAAAAAAGGTTTTATAAAGTGCCTGAGGAATGTAAGTTTCTTTATAAGTCTCCTTCTGCTAACCCTCTGTGGCATCTGTGGCTTCAGGTAAGCCTTCCAAATTTTTTTCTTCCACTAAATTGCAGCCGTCTGATAAGGAACCACGAAGATACTGGATAAGAAGGTATATACTTCTGCGACCCTGGCATATAAAGCTGATAACTATCTGATACAACTAGGTACATTTTGGCTCTTCTCTCTTCAAGCCTGTCAAGCTATTTTTGATGTACCTGATTCTTAGGTGAAGGTCTCTGCCCTTGCCTTGCTTGGGGCATCCTCCCAAGTGGCCCAGCATTCAATTTAATGCAGCTATGATGCAGCTGATGCTTCATCTAGGGCTGCTGCTTTTGGGTCCGTTTTGAGGAGGTATTCCTGGCTCAGACTTCAGCCTTTACCTGATGACATCAAGGCTAAACTGATGGATGCTCCTCTGGATAATAAGCATTTGTTTGGTGCTGCTGCTGCTGAGGAGTTGTTTAAGTCCCTACAAAAAAAGGGCAAGGGCTTACAGGAGTTGAAGCATATTTTTGTTTCCCCTGTGCCCAAGTTTCAGAGGAATTATCCTAATAAGCTTGCCTTTGTTCGTAGACAGTCTCATACTCCCCCCAAAGGTAAGAAGGGTGGTAGAAAGGGTGCCCCTGTTAAGGCTACCCAAACTCCTTCTACTCAGAAGCCTCCTTTTCCTGACAAAGCAGGCTCTGTGCGTATTTCCCTGTCCCTTCCTATTTGGGTAAAGGTCACCAGAGACTCCTGGGTTCTTTCCATAATTCGCCAAGGTTATTACATGGTTTGGAAATCTCTTCTCCCCTTTTTGGGCATTCCTCAGCCTCCTCAGGAACAACTGCCCTTTCTTCCAGAGGTGTTTCAAGGCCTGTTGGTTCAAGGAACAATTCAAGAAGTTCCAACTCCTCAGAGGGGGAAGGATTTTTACTTTAAAATGTTTTTGGTACCCAGAAAAGAAGGCACCTGGAGACCCATTCTAGATTTTTCTCAGCTAAACACCTTTTTGAAAGCCCCCTACCCTTTTGGATGATATCCCTTCAAACCTCGCTTCCTCTGCCACTTCCTCAGGCTTTTCTGGTTTCTATGGATCTCAAGAATGCTTGCCTACATTTTCCTATTCATCCCCATTTTCAGGCAGTTTTCATGTTTCTCTGTTGCTTCCTGGTATTTTAAGTTCTCTGCTTTGCCCTTTGGCCTCTCTACTACCCCAAGAGTCTTCATGAAATGCCTTGCTTCTGTGACTACTTTCTGCAGGCTAAGAGGAATACAGGTCTTTCCCTACCTGGACAACCTGCTTATTCAGGCCTCCTCTCAGGAGATCTTACTTCAGTATTTACACTTTACCATTTCTGTCTTGCAAAGCCTGGGATTTACAGTAACTTTCCTGAAGTCATTCCTGACTCCTCCTCAGGATCATGTTTTTCTGGGTTGCAGGATCCAGACTGTTCCAATACTGACATCCCTGCCTCCTCCCAAGTCCTTAACTCTCATTGCTTTCTTTCAATCCCTTCTTCCTCAGAGAATTTCTGAGAATTCTGGGTTACATATGGCTTCCACCATTCCTATGCTTTTTCTAGCCAATGTCCACAAGAGAAAGCTTCAGTGATTTCTAAAGTCAGTTTGGCCACAACATTCTCATCCTTTAGAATTTCTAGTCCCCCTACTTCCATACCTCAAGCTGGAACTTCAGTGGTGGATTCATCAGCTGTCCCTCAACCCAAGGTTTCCTTTCCATCATCCAATCCCCTCTCAGGAACTTTTCACAGATGTCAAGGACTTAGGATGAGTGGCAAGAAGAGATATCCCAAAAGAAAGATTAAATCAATGTCAAAAAGATGAGAGCTCTTCTGCTGGCTTTTCAGACTTTTCATTCTCTTTTTCTTCCAGGGCCCCTGAAGACTCTCACAGACAATACCACAGTGATGTGGTATGTCAATAAGCACAGGGGGGACAAGGTCTTATCTCCTTTGCAAGTTAGACCTTCAGGTCTGGGTCCTGACTATCCAGTATCAGGTGACCCTTCGGGCAGTTTATATTCCCTCAGATCAGAACACTGTGGCAGATTACCTGAGCAAGTCCATAACTCTACTGCATGAGTGAATACTTCACAGGGATGTGTTTCTGGACATTGTCTACCAGTGGGGTGCTCTTCAAGTAGATCTCTTTGCCTCCCCTCTGAACAGACCACTTCCTCACTTTGTGCCAGAGTCCCCTGCCCTCTGGTCTGGAAAGTGGGCACCTCTCTTTCTCTTGGAAGTGGCTGTTTCTTTATGTCTTCCCTCCCCTTCCTCTCATTCTGAAAGCCCTGTTCAAGATTAAACATGATGCTCTGAAAAATCTTGTTGTTGACTCCCTTTTGGCCCAGACAACACTGGTTCCCTCTTCCTCTGCATCTTGCCAAGGGCACTCATCATAAATTACTTCACAGGATGGACCTACTCACACAAGACAAGGGATTTCTCATACATCCGCACCTGTCCACTCTTCAACTAACATTGTAATAGGGTTTTGATCCTCCACAGACACCGTTTTTCTGAGGACGTGCTTCGGGTCCTGCAGGAAGCCAGGAAACCCACTACTAGAAAATCTTACTTATCCAAATGGAAGAGTTTTTATGTTTGGTATCTTTCTTGTAACCTGGATCCACTTAATGTGGATGTTCTTTCTCATTTCTGTGAACTGGTCAATGCTGGGTTGGCATACTCTTCTATTAAGGCCCACCTATCAGCTATCTCTGCTGGTCTACTTTTGACTCCCCCTTTAACCTCTAGGTTTGAGGCAAAACAGTTTCTTAAAGGCAGCCTTTACATTAGGATTCCCAGGAAGTCTGTCCTTCCTTCCTGGGACATCAGTTTTGTTTTAGAAAAACTGACTCAGGCTCCTTTAAAGCCTGCTGCTTCAGCTTCCTTACAGCACTGTTCTTGGAACACTGTTCTTTTGTCCCTTACTTATGCTTGATGGGTGTCTGAGCTGCAAGTCCTTATGGCTGTTTCTATTTTTTTAGTTTTCCGTAAGGCCTGGGTGTACCTTCATACTAATCCTTCTTTTATGCCCAAGATGGTTAACGAGTTGTCTCTTAATCAGTCTATTCATTTGCCCACTTTTTTCCCTTCTCCTCAGACTGCTAGTGAGAAGGTTTTGCACACCTTGGATTTGCATAGACAACTTGGATATTATTTAGATAAGACTAAAGCTTTTCATGAATATGAAAAGCTTTGTTTCTTTTCATCCTAGGTCTTTAGGTTTGGCTGTTTCCAAGCAAACTATTTCTTCTTGGATATCTAAAGCCAATTCTTTTTGCTATTCTTTTCATGGGAAGAACATTCCTTCTTCTGTTAAGGCTCATCCCACTATGGCTGTGGCTTCTTCTGGTGCTTTTTTCAAGGGTTTGGATACTAATTCTATTCTTGAGGCAGCAACCTGGACTTCTGTGCATACATTTACTAAGCACTAAGTTGGATGTGATTTCTATGGCCAGAGTTGGATTTGCCAAGGCCATTCTCCAGGGCTTCATAGAGGGCTCTACTGACCCTTCCTCCTCTCAATCTTCTTCTTGAGCATTTAACCTCTCCCTATTGTAAAGAATACTGCAACAGTGATATGGAATGCATAGTACAGTTGGATAAAATCTTACCAAAACAGTACATGCCCTTCTCTTCAGTGTTGCAGTATTTGTTCCCTCCCTCTTCCCCCTCGTCCATCTTCCTTCTGGATATGCTTGTTACCTACTAGTATCCTTGAAGTGTCATTCCTACTGGAACTTTTCAGTTCTGAGGATGGTACGTCCGGACATAACCTTCATGCCCTACTCTGTGCATGGGGTACATACGTATGACATACAGCTTTGGTATACTGGCCAGATGTCAGGCTGCACTTGGCAGGGGATCCCTACTGAAAAGAATGCTGCGACAGTGAACAGAAGGATATCTACATTTATGGTAAGATTTTCTACAACTGCACCTTTCGTATCAAAATGGTTATTCTAGCTCCATTCCATTCAATCAGGCAAAGACACACAGTGACTATACAAGTATAACTTTTTCACAGTTTTAACACTGGTTCTAGTAATCAGAAGATTGAAGGATAACCCACTCAAGAAAAAATTAAAAACAGATATATGCACTCTAGTGTAAACATATAAAAGCAATAAGCATGCAAACAGCAGAATACAAATCTAAATATAGCACAGTGCATAAAAAGGAGATAAAAGCAACTAATGAAATGGAAATAGAGAGCTTACCTCTGTGTCGTATATACGGTTTTATCTGATTCCAAACTCTTGTAAGCAAACCTGGTTTTAATCTGTTGTAAGGCACATTCGATACTAAATGAGCTAAACACTGAATAAAACAGAAATCACATTTGTACTACGTCAATGTATGGAATAAGATTACACATACCTTACAAATACTTGTAAAATTAATTTAGGATTACCTTAATTATCTGTGTAAGGGTCTGTGAGGAGGACTCAGCTACCAATGCCAGTAGCAGGCATCTGTGCAGCTCTCGTATACTAAATGCAAGAGTCACTGACAAAGGAGTGAATGCCTGACGATGATTACTGGCATCTTCGGCAACAGAAAGAAACTGCTTTGATCCTTCCAACATGGCAGACAGCACTTGCAAAGCAGAAGCCCTTGTCTAATAAAACATAAGCACAAATTACTAAAATCAAATACAAAGAGAGAAAAAAGTAATTCTAAGACATAAAAATACATTTATCTAATCTGCTAAAATACCAAAATCATTGGCTACTTCAGGCGTTAATTTCAAGTCCTAAACATGAAAATTAATTGCCGGTAATATATTACTTAACTAGGCAAGGTCCACAAATGACAAGAACCTCTCTGCAGGGGCAGCCCAGGAACACTAAAAAATTTATGTGACTTTCTCAAAGTCACAAAATACACAAATGGAGAACTGAGAAGTCAAATGCAGGACTACAGGATGAAACTTGTTAGCATTTCACACCATTTACCCTTTGTGCTATATTCCCCTCTTGTGTTACACTCCTCAAAAGCTTAAGAGTAATATAAACAAACTACACAGTTGAAGATGAGTTCTCTGAGACACCAACCATGTACTGAGTGACATACTGAACTGACCATTATACTGTTCTGTAGGTGCAATACATGGGGGGATCACAATTTTTAAAACTTGACAAGTCATATCTAAATGAAGCAGCTATATTAAATACTCACACACAAACTGATAATACACTAGTTTATTCAAGCATATTTCTGATCACCATATCTGAAGGATGTCACACCGCTAAAAACAGTACATCACACAGTAAACAAACGATCCTATGTTGTCCCCTCGTAGCCGTCTCAACTGTTTGGGTTATCTGCCTTGAGGCAGATCTGACCTGGCAACTTTTAGAGCTTCTCCAGTGCTTTCCCTCTCTAATAATGTTATGTGCTAAGATAACCCTAAGATCTTGCTTGCCACTCTAACAAAACAGATGTGATTCTTCAGTGATCCGCTTGATGTTTATTCTGATAAGTGACAATTATTTTTTGCTACAGATATTCTGTTCCATTCTTCCTCATCAATATTAGTAATTTTCTTTTCTCCGGGTTTTTCTGTGTCATCAAAATTAGCACAAATTTACCAAAACAATCTCTCTCCTGAGGCCTAGCAAAGCGTATTTCAACTTTGTGTAATGATGTCATCAGTCATATTCTTTTTAGTAAATATGTATAAAGCTTCAGCCTTTAAGAAGTGTCTAAAGTGTGATCACAAAATTCCACCACAGGGCCCTCAGTGGGTTATTTTCCTTGGTGCTGAACATTTGGATGGTTCATGCAACTTTTTATTTATTTATTTTTTTGCCAATGGGCCTTATTGACAGAAACAATAAGTTATTTTTAAGAGGCTTCCTTACAGATCTGTGGGAGATTTGACTGACTCTTATTCTGCTTCAGCTTTAATCATACGGCAACCCAAAAGGAGTTGAGAGGCATGTTTCGAAGCCTACTGACAAAGAAAAAGATAATGGCAAGGCAAGAGAAAAAGATGAGAATAGAGGCAGAAATAATGGCAAGGAAAAAAGAAAAGAGAAAAATGCCTACAGACTCCCTAACCTTGTCTGCCCCAGCCCTTAAGATTCACAGCCTCCAGTACCATCCCCCAATGACTCGGGGACCACTGTTATCTTAGATTGTTCCCTTAAAATACTTTCTTCTCTGAGCTCACGGTCTTCTGAAAGGAAATTTTCCAGGTTTTTGAGCTCACACAGCATGTAATCAGTCCATACATTTATCAGTCTTTTCCCCCAAATCACTCTTACCAAGGAGAATACATTTTGCACATTTTAAATGTACACTGACAACTGAGCTTTTATTTGAACTGCACAAAACCTAAAGGTAACCACGTTCAACTTTGTGTGTCCTTTTCTAAAGTCAAACTGGTGTCAAACGTTTATCACGATACCTTTTCTAGATGGCTGTCAGATTGAAATTACTTTTGTTTACAATTACCGAAAAGGCTCCTCTTTCAACCAAGCCAAGAGCACATTACACTAGACCCATTTCTATATCTGCTGCCTGCTTCATGCATTCCATATTGGATGACCATCTGTTCAGTAACAACATGGTCTAAAATGCACAGTTTAGTCGAACATAGCAAACTGAGTCTCATTTCTAGACCAAAAGTAGCCTTCAGTTCCACCATACTCAAGGGTATCCTGCCATGATGCCGCTCTGGAATTGTGGCAGCTGGGAAATCTGTCCCAAACAGTCAAGATGGATGGAGGAGACAGTATAGGATACAAAAGTTGTGTTGTAATCACAATGCCAGATCCTTCTTGTCCCTCTCCATCCATCTTGACAACCTTCCTTTCTTCTCCCTTCCATATTGTAACAACTTATGTTTTTCTTGGATGACCATGACAGCACTATTCCAGAAGCACTGCCACTGTCCTATTTTTATTTCCATTTCTTCTAAGGGATATCGTGCCAGTCTAGGAACAAACTCGATTAGAGGAGTATCGAGCACTAAAAAAGCTCTAAATGTTGCTGGCTTGGATCTGCCTCCAGGCAGATAACCCAAACAGTCAAGACAAATGGAAAGAGATAAGAATCTAATATTATAGCACATACAAAACTTTAGTTTATGCACTTACCATAATGACAGATCTGCAAAGTCATGGTTCATCCTTTCGTACCACAGAAATGTAACTTCAGCTCAGTCATCTTGGCACCAATACAAGCTCTCCCAGGCTTTAACTTCTCCCCATTATCCATAATCCCCTACTCTCCATCCTCCTCACCAGATCATAAAAGGTCATTCTAACTAAGCACACTCAGCACTCACACACCTGCATATTCTGTACCCCCTTCTAATACAACAATTTAAGATGTGCAGAAAGTGTAGAGGAGTGTAAACTACAACCACAACATATCGTTATGGTAAATAACTTCTGCATCTGTCGTGATCTAGTTCATCCTGTTCTAAAATCAGGACACAGCCCCCAGAATCCAACCAGGGTGGTCTCATGAAAGATCATATCAGAGGATGTGAGTTTCAAAGGCCAAACAAGACCTTGATATTCCATTCAGTCTGCAGTGTTTCATCTATGAAAGTATTATAAAAGAAGACCTGATAAGTGGCTTCTGTTCTGGCAGAATGCACTTTAACAGAAAGAATTGCCATGCTTCATAATAGGCAGATTTAATACTGTCAGACAGGTATCTTGTCACTGTTAATTCTGTAACTTCATCAAAAAATGAGAATCAGTAGCTTCTTTCATGAGTAAAATATTTTTTTCTAAAAACAGTTAGCGCTTTCTTTATGCAGACCTGGAATGTTATGAAACTAAACTCCTGAGAAAAGTTTACTACAAATCACATGACACATACCTCTAATGAAATAATATACAATTCACACAAAACAATATATACATTACGAAATCAAACTGTTTCAACATAAAACAGTTCAAACATGCGCATTACAAAATCAAATGAATGTTTCAAACATGTTCTTTTTTAACTAACATTTAAAATGTATACTATCATTTAATCTTGGCATTCTGTCAGAATTTAAGAGTATTCACTAGTGGATTTCTCTACAATTTAATAAAATTTCTAAGTCATCCCCCATAAAACGCCAGTTTCTGCTTTTGCTAGAACATTAAATTATCCTTACTATTTTCACATTCTAAACAATGTTTTTCCAAGACATTTTTTAAGTTGTTTTTCTGTACTCCTATGTATGTCAATATATGTATGCATTTAATTTTCTAGTCTCATGACCAACACTGAATGAATGCACAACAATTTTTATATTCTACATAGTATGCCACTTATGGCATGGTCATGATAGGTTTGATACTAACATAAATAAGAAAAATGTGCAAGCTACTAGATATGTCCACTCTCAAAGCATGCACCCCAGACATGTTTTAATAGCGCTGTATAAAGTCAACTTATAAGAGCCAGCAGATTGAATCCAAGTATATAGAAGGCTTCAACCAAGAATTAGTGTGCATGGCTGATGACTTCTTGAAGACAAGCTATGATTCTAAGATTATAAAAGAAAATATGGGCTATATTTTATTAGAGAGAGAAGACAGGAAAACCATATTTATTTGGAAATGATAGTTCTGTCAATGGAACTTCAAGTAATCCTCAGGATAGGTCTATAAGAAATATTACTAAATATAACAGATGTACACCCCAAATTAGATTAATCATACAGACGAAGTGACCTATTCTATGTTCGGATAACGAAATTAAGAAGCTTATTCACTTGGTCCGCAAGGACACCCTGTCTTTGTGGAAAACCAGATAAGAAGATTTGAAAGATACAGTCTTGAGTTCAGATACTTGTCTAGCTGATGTGATCGCAACTAGGGAAATGGTTTTCCAAGAAAAAAAATTAAGTCTGACCTGGCTTAGAGTTCAGAGGGGCTTTGGCTCAGAGCTTTAAGCAAAATAACTAAATCCCGAGGAGGATCAGGATCCTTTACTGCAGGTCTAAGTAGAAAAGCTCCTTTGAGCAAGACTTTACATAACTTAGAAGAAGCTAAGGAAGATTTATTTTCACATACATGGACATTTAAAATGGTATCCAAATGGACATTAATAGTATAAAAGCTACCCCCTTCATTGTAAACTGAAGCTAAAAAATCAAGTACGGCTAGTATGGGGGGCAGAATGGGGAGGATCCACATCCCTGTTAAAGGCCCAAAAAATAAACCTCTTCCATTTACTTTTGTAAAATCACTTTTTGCAAAAATAACAAAATATGACGGACCAGGTAGGAAAGACTGGGCTGTCATGCAATCATTGGAACTGGAGAAACCATGCAGTCATTTTAAGGCCTGTTTTGTCCAAATGAGTTATACATGTCAGGTGACACAGGAGGTCTGGACTGGGATCCAGTATCCAGGGCAGATGTAGAATGTGAGACCAGAAGAAGGGGAACCAAATCTTATTAGGCCAAAAGGGTGCAATGAAAATAACTGTGATCTTCAACTGGTATGTTTTCTGTAGAAATTTGGCAATAAGAGATAATGTGGGTAAGCATATAGAAGACTTGAGGGCCATTTGTGGACTAGAGTCTCTCTCTCGGACTACCTCATTGGAGGGATCAGGACAAAGAACCTGCTGCACTTGTTGCTGAGGGGAGAAGCGAACAGGCTGCAGTATGGCTGGCCTCACTGATGGAAAATTCTCTCTGCCACTTAGACACTGAGAGACCACTCAAATCATCAGAATGGACATGCTTAGTTTGTCTGTAATCATGTTGGCTTTCCCCATTATGTGTGTTGCTATTAGAAAGCAAGAAAAGATCTCCCATTGCCACACACTCATTGCTTCCTAAAGTACAGTTTTGTACCTACCATGTAGATGTCCGAGTGCATACCCTGCTGCAGTCATCACACTTGGGTTATGTCGTCAGGTGGTCCCGCAGTCGGCCTGAATTCCAAAGTCTTGGTCCGGCGTCGGTTGCTGTCGCTTCTTCCCTGACGTCAGTGCGCCAGGGGTATGCAAGAGGCATCCGACGCTATTTTCTTCAGTTTTTCTTGCCCCAGATGTCAGGTGTCCCCCTCCAAAAGGTGGTCAGTAGATAGTACCAATAATAAAAGTTTAGCACAAACAAAACATCCCTCCAGCTATAAGCAAATACACCACAAAGGTTGTATCAGATTTTAAGGTATTGAAAGGTTTTAGTTAGGTCAGAGGGGATGGAGGGAGGGTAACCTGGACTGCAGCAGGCTATACACTCGAACATCTACATTTATGGTAGGTACAAAACTGTACTACATTCATCGTGTTACCCTGCTGCAGTCATCACACTTGGGTAGAATCCCAAAGATAAGGATGGGAGGTGGAGTCAAACAGGGTTAGAGGAGGCTTGAAGGCCCTGCAAAACTGCAGTGGCGAAGCTAGCTCTAGTCTTAGAGTAAAATGGTAAGTGATTGTGTTTGGTGAAGTTGTGTACTGAACTCCAAGTTGCAGTTTCCAGAATATCCTTGGTTGGCACCCCCCTGAGGAAGGCTGTAGATGTAGCTGCTGCCCTGGTAGAGTGGGGCCTTATGCTAGCAGGAACTGGTTTTCCATGGTGGGTGTAGCAAAAACGTATGCAATGTCCTATCCATTTGGAAATGGTCTGTTTTGAGATAACCTTTCCTTGTGATGCTGTAGCATAGGATACAAAAAGCTGGTCAGATTTTCTGAAAACCTTAGTTTTATCCAAGTAGTAACGTAGCTGCCTGTGAATGTCCAAGGAATGCAGGAGTCTTTCTCATTTGTTCTGTGGATTTGGAAAGAAGGTGGGTAAATGGATGGTTTGATTTAGAGCCACACTGGATACCACCTTAGGCATAAAGGAGGGATTAGTTCACAGAGAAACTCTGTCTTGATGAAAGATGAGGAAAGTCTCTACTGCCATTAGTGCCTGAAGCTCTGAGACTCTTTTGGCTGAAGTAATTGCTAGCAGCAGGGCAGTCTTCAATGATATAAACTTTAAGTCAGCTGAGAAAGCTGGCTCAAAAGGAGGTAGTGTAAGTTTTTCCAGAAAAAAATTGAGGTCCCAAGTAGGTGTTGGTGCTCTCCTGGGAGGCCTAATGTTTTTGGCCCCTCTGAGAAACTGCCTTAGGAGTGGATGTGAAAATAAGGGGGGATCCGTGTTGTAGTGAGCTGAAATAGCTGAGGCGTAGATTTTAATAGATGAAAAAGAAAGCCCTTTGTGTAACATCTCAGTTAAATATTGCAGAATCTGAGGTATGTCTGGCTGAAGGGTATTTTGGCCTTTAGCTTGGTTCCAGGCGCAAAACCTTTTCCATTTGTCTGAGTAGGCTTTCCTGGTGCTGGGCCTCCTGGCCTCCAGAATAACATCCATAACAGCTTGTGAAAGAGGAGCTGGCTGGTTGCTTAGGTGATTTGCCATGCAGCCAAGTTTAAGGTTTTGAGCTGGCTGTGTAGAATCTGACTGTCTTGCTGTGTGAGCAGATGAGTAATTTGTGGTAAAATCCATGGTGGGCCCTGGGCCATATTCCTTAATAGTGGGTACCAGTGTTGGCGTGGCCAGTCTGGGGCGATGAGTATCATTCGGGGTCTCTCCATCCTGACTTTCAGCAGCACCTTTGTGAGAAGGGGCAATGGAGGGAAGGCATATACTGTCAGCATTTTCCAACTGAATGAGAGTGCGTCCACTTTCCAAGCTTGATGGTGAAAAGTCCTTGTGCAAAATTTTGTTAGCTGATAAAAATGGGGCACCCAGACATAGACCTGTTTGCCAGCCCCCAAAACTGAGTTATCATTGCAAATACTTGTGGGTCCAGTTTCCACTCGTGGGGATCCATGATGTTTCTGCTTAGGTCGTCTGCCAATGTGTTCTTTTTTCCTGGCAGGAATTGAGCTTGTAATTGAACTTGTTAAGCCAGTGCTGTGTTCCACAAGGTCATTGCTTGCCTGCATAGAGGGTAGGAGTGTGTACCCCCTTGTTTGTTTATGTACCACATTACTGTGGTGTTGTCTGTCCTTATGATAAGCTATCCTGGATGTAAGAGGTCCTTGAAGGCTGTCAGAGCATTCTGTATAGCTAGCATTTCTTTTTGATTGATGTGCAGATTCCTTTGATCTGCTGTCCATGTGCCTTGAACGCAACATCCTGCCATGTGTGCCCCCAGGCATAGTCCGATGCATCTGTTGTCATAGTTTGCCTGGCTGGGGGTAAGGTAAAAGGCTGACCCTCGTTGAGGTGACATGCCTGTGACCACCATAGAAACTCCTGTTGAAGGCAGGGAATGAGAGGTATCACTGTTTCCAAGCTGTGGCTGTGTTGAGTCCATATGCTTTTCAGGTACCATTGTAATTTCCTCATATGCAGTTTTGCAAATGGTATTAGTAGTATGCAAGATGCCATGAAGCCCAAGGCTTGCAGAATTTTTCTTGCAGGGAGTTGGGTCTTTGTTGCCATTGCTCTGAAGTACTGAGTTAGTTGTAGTTGCTTGTCTGGCATCAGCTAAGCCATCTGGGCCGTTGTATTCAAGCTGGCACCCAGGAATGTCATATTTTGTGAGGGCACTAGTTTTGATTTCTTTTCATTTACTGTGTGTACCCTAGGCAACTTAGGTGTTTTACAAAAGCCAGATGTTGTAAAAGAATGTCCTTGCTTTCTGCTTGGATGAGGCAGTCGTCCAGGCATGGGTATATTTGAATTCCTCTTTGTCTGCAGTATGCAATTACTGGTGCCAGGCATTTTGTGAAGACCCTGGGCGCAGTAGATGAGCCAAAGGGCAGTGCAGAGAATTCGTAATGGGTTGAACCTGCAATGAAACGGATGTAACTTCTGCAATTTTGTCTGATAGGGACATGCAGGTATGCCTCCTTGAGGTCCAAAGTTACTAGCCAAGCTTTCTTGCCCAACATGGGAAGAAGCTGCTGTAGTGTTAGCATCTTGAATTTGGGTACTTGCAAGAAGGTGTTTAGAACTGAAAGGTCCAGAATGGGTCTCCAAGCATTGTCCTTTCTGGGGACTAGAAAGAGCCTCGAGTAAAATCCTTGGCCTTGCTCCTGTGTAGGTACCAGTTGAATGGCTCTCATGTCCATGAGAGCTGTAATTTGTTTTTGTGCCTCTGCCCATTGATTTTGTGGCAGGTTTGGCATTCCTTTTATCCTTGGCAAAGTGTGGAAATGGAATCTGCATCCTTGTGAGATAATGTCTAGGACCCATTTGTCCTTTGTGACGATGCGCCAGTTGTCTGCAAAAAGTGCTAACTTTCCTCCCAAGGGAGCTGCCATGAGAGTTTTGCTTGGCAGTTTGAGGGTTTTGCTTGGCAGTTTGAGGGTTAAGTCATTGTGTTTGCCTTCTAGTAGTTTGGGACCTGTCTTCTCCTCCCTTCTGTGTTGCAGTGCCCCATTGGCGAGGTTTGTAAGGGATTTGTGCTTGTCCTCTGCCCCTTGGGCGCCTGTATTTTCCCCTCTGTGGTCTGTCAGAAGCTGGAAAGGACCAATTTTTTGTTGGCCAAATTCTGCTGAAGCGTGGGGGCTGTACCTGTAAGAAATCTTTGACCGTCTGCATAGATTTTGCCTTATCCTCAATTTTCTTTAAAACCTCTTCTGCTTTAACCACAAATAAGACATCCTGCTATAAGGGTGCATCTAGTAACTTTGCTTTAACATGATCAGGCAGAGTTTGTTCCTTTAACCAAGCATGCCTACGTATAACAGACCCAGTAACAGCTGCTCTACAGGAAGCTTCAAGGCATCAAAACCACATTGTAAAGTATGTTTGCCCACATATTCAGCTGCATGCAACGGATCCTGCATTTCCTTGAATTCAGACTGTTGATGGTGCGTGCTCATCTTTTGTTTTATTTGAGACATTAGGAATTGCTGGTATTTAAGCATGTGAAATTGACAATTTAGTGCTCTCATAGCTAGAGTAGCTGAAGTGTAAACCTTCTTCCCCCACCTATCTAGTGCTCTGGAGTCCCTTTCAGAGGGTACAGGATTTTTAGCCATAGAAGCCTTAGCCCCTTTGGGACCCTGGGAGATAGTCTCTGGATCAGCAACAGGGCTTTTGTAAAGGAATTTGTGTGAGTCAGGCACTCTATAGTATCTATCTGGTTTGGCTGGAGCAGGAGGCAGAGAATCTGGATTTAGACTAGATTCTAAGAAAACATCATCCACAATGTCTAAAACTGGGGGAATAGCAAGTGGTCTGTGCTGGGGAGTAAAAGAAACTCTCAGAGCCTTTTCTTTGAGTCGGAGTAGTCCTGACCTTCCCAGTGGAAATGCTCCCTCATGGTATGTAAGGTTTCCCCAAAGGAATAGTCTTCAGTGGGAAAAGCTGAGGGAAAAGAATCTTCAGCATTAGAATCTTCATAAGGGGGAAAGGAATAATCCTGTTCCTCAGAGGAGCCTGAGGAAATAGACACTTGATCAGAGGAGGCATAATTCTCCTCTTGTCTAGGCCTTTTGTCTACAGCACCGGCTTCTCCTTCTGCAATGTCGTCGGTAGGGCCTAAAGAAAATGGCTGCGTCGGCCTAGAACTCTCTGCTGGAGAATCCAAAGTGGTCTGGGGATCCAATTCTGCGGTAGCCAGGGGCTGCGTAGGCGCCTCACTGAAAACCGGAGAACCGACGACCGGCCCAGCCGAGGCCTCGGAGTCTGGCTTGGATCTAGGCTGCCTGTTTTTATCTTTGCGTTTTTTATGCACGCCGGTAGTAGGTTTCTCCGACGGCACAGTGTAATTAAATTTCCTACCGAAGTAGTGTCGTGCGAAATCAAAGCATCGCTTTATAGTTCGCTTATTGAACCTAGCACAAAACCTACAACCAGTGACGTCGTGGTCTGGGCCTAGGCAAGGTATACAATAAGAATGAAAGTCCTTATGAAGTATTTGCTTCCCACAAGAAATGCAATTGTTAACTTTTTCTGACATCGGACTGAGGCAAGAAAAGGTTCCCCAACGGGGTACTTAGCTTTGAAGACTTCGGACTGAAACTCGATTAGAAAATCTCAGGTGTCGGCCGATCGGCACTTGCGAACTGCTTCTGCTTCGGGCACCACGCGGCAAGAAAGACTGAAGAAAATGGCGTCAGATGCCTCTTATATACCCCTGGTGCACTGATGTCAAGGAAGAAGCGAAAGCAACCGACGCCAGACCAAGACTTCGGAATTCAGGCCGACTGCGGGACTGCCTGACGACAGGTTAACCCAAGTGTGATGACTGCAGCAGGGTAACACGATGAACATCAAAACAGACACGATTTGTTTTCTCCTTGTCTGTTGATGTACCAGACTATGGACATATTTGTCCATCTGAATAGCAATCGCCCCGGAGAGGAGAGCATCTTGAAAGGCCTGAGGACTGCTCTAATTTCCAGGATACTGATACGAGTCTTGGCTTCTTCTGGAGACCACATATCTTTGACTGTCCTTCCCAAGTAATGCCCCCCCATCCCAGGTGGGAGGAGTCTGTGGTCACAGTGGCTGTGGACAGGAGAACAACAAATGGATGACCTTAGGAAACTTTATGTGAAACCACCACAGATATCACTTGCAAACTTGTATGATCTTGACTGGGGTGGTTAAAGGCTTTGGAATGATGGACCACTGTATTGACAGGGTCCACTGCAGAATTTGCATGTGAAACCTGGATAAAGGGACTAGGGTGATAGCTGCTGCTGCCATGGATCCTAAGGCTTGTAAGATTAGTCATGCTGGAAAAGAATGCAGGATTATCTTCTTGACCTGAGATCTGAATGCCTGGATTCAAGTGACAGAGAGAGGCAGGCTATCTGACTGACGATATCCAGATGAGCAGCTATGAACTCCAGACTCTGTGTAAGTATGAGTTGTGATTTGCTGTAACTGACTGTGATGCCTAGATAGAGACTCAGCTGAAACAAGTAGTCCCTTGCCTGTAGGACTAGATGCCTGGTTGGGGCAGTTAGGAGCCAGTCGTCTAGGTATGAGAGACACTCAGAATCCCTGCAGTCTCAAGTGAGCTGCTACCACCGCTATTCATATGGTGAACACCCTGGGGGCTGTGGTGAAACCAAAGGGTAATGCTCTGACCTGGTAGTGCCTGGCTCCCAGCTGGAAACACATATCTTCGAGAGTGCATGTTCAGTTTGATGTGATGGTATGCATCCTGAAGATCTATTAAGTACATCCAATCATCTTTTTGTAGAAAAGGCAGAATGGACTGAACCATCACCATCCAGAACCTTGAATATTGCACAAACTCATTTAGTTTGCTGAGATCCGGGATGAGTCTCAGGTTCCCTGTCTTCTTTAGCACTAAGAACAATCTTAAGTAGGTCCTGGATCCTCTCTGGTCTGGGGAGACCTTCTGGATGACTCTTTTTCGAGCACATTTTCTATTTCTAAGGCTGCTGCTTCCCTCTGATTGGGTGGAACATCAGGAATTATCTTCATTCTTGTAGGAGGAATATGAGAAAATGGTATGATATAACCTCTGGATATAATTCTCTGCACCCAAGAATCTTTTTTTATGGACTGCCAGGCTCTTCGGTGCAGAGACATGCCCCCTGACTGCCTCCAAAAGGCAACAGTTGGGTCACCTTTCAGGAGCACTAGTAGGGCATATCCAAGAAGGAATCCCAGAAACTCTGACTCTGTAGTCCACCTCTGCCACAGGGGTGGCATCTTCCGTTAAGCGTTCACCCCTCTGCCCCTGGAAGTGCTATCTCCTCGTGAGTCTTGGAAAGGACCCCGGGATTTACAAAATCACATCTTTCTACCTTCTCACCGATTCCTGGAAAATGGTCTTTGTGGGGTAGAAAAACATATCCCTATGGCAAACAAAGTCTTTCCTTCTTGCTTACATCTGGAGTGTGTGTCTTTTAATTTAAGGCCAAATAAGGAAGAGCCATCAAAAGGAGCAGTGATAAATGAAGACTTAAAGGGCTCTGCAAAGTCGCATAGCTGCATCCGAGCATGTCTACTAATGGCTATGCCTGAGTCTGCTGTCCGTGAGGTACCTTCCATGGTGTGGGAGATCAGCCTCAAACACAGATATCAATTGAAGGATGGCCAGTTGCAAGGAAACTTTATTTAGATCCTCTGCAGACATGGACCCAGAAAGAGATTTGAAGTGTTCTTTAGTCAAATATCTTTGCAATCTTGTAAAATGTGCCAAATAATTCAATGACACAGAATAAAGATCACTGAAGCATAAACTTGCTTACTGAATCTGTCAAAGGCCCTGGACTCCCCTGTTAGGGGGATGAACAGAAGAGCTCTGCTCTACAAGCTCTTTTTTCGTGGCTGCTGCCACAAACATGGCATCAACTGTGCCCCCCTTGCTCCAGTGTATCCTGGCCTTGGGGGGGGGGGCTAGAAATTCATCTAGACACTTAGGGATGGGCTTCACAGTATCTGGTTCCTTCCACACCTGGCAAGAAATTATGTCTACAAGTTCAATCAGCTGGGAGGGGTCACCCAAGACATAGCCAGGCCAGACTTGAAAGCCTCCAGGATCACCGAATCCTCTTGGAAATGGGTATTGTAAGACCATCCACTTTTTGGTTTTAAGAGCTCAAGAAGGTCTCCAAAGGAGACATCTTCAGGTGGAGATCTGGGGGACTGTTCCCCCTCATCGAAATCAGTGTCCCCCAGGAGAGATTCCTGAGGGGAATCCAAGTGCCTCCTTTTACATGTTCTCTTCTAAGGGACCTCATCAGCAGGATGGTCTGGTGAGGTATCAGAAGTGGTGGGTGAGTCCTGAGGGATTGAATGGCGATTTGAACAGGCTGGCTGTCCCAGTGAAATGGAAGAACAAGGCTCAAAGCAAAGACTCAATGGAGGTAGACTGATCTGATCTGATCTGAGGGATGGTAGAAATGTCTTTTCTCAAGCTAAAAAAAAACAAAAAAAAAAAAAAAAGACCCTCTCCACAATCTCTATGGCAGAGCACTTAGGAGAGATGAAAGCTGATGGTAGCACAGCCAATATCTCCCAAACTGTTGGCCCCTGCACCCCTATAAGCACTCTGCCTGAGGATGGAGTCAGACCCGGGTTGTCCAGAGCTGAGGCTCTGAGGACAGGGACAGCTACGATAACTTTGGAGTCAACCCAATCTGGTGCCAACACTTCATCTCCAAGAGTCCTCTGGTTCAGAAAGGCTCAGAGTCAGATGGCTCAGGGAAGTGACTGGAGTCGAAGAACTAATTGTCTTTGGATCTAATGAGGACCACTCCCCCAGGGAATTCAAATCAGAGGTTCCAAAACAGCAAGTCAGATTGGAGAAGGAGAAACCAAAGGGGGACTTGTAACAGGCAGGCTCAGGGATCTGATGGGAGATGGAGACAGGATTACCACCTCATCATCCTATCCAATTCAGCCTTGAAAAAACTCCTAAAAAACCTGAGAGAAGACGTTGTGGATGGAGTTCTAGAATGCTTGAAAGGAGATTCTTGCAAGAAAAGAGAAGGGAGCCAATATGTTATCTGATCTGGTAGGGTAAGAGGTGACCGGATCCAAGGCAATTTAGATTTCAGAGGAGAGGGATTTGAAGTGGTTGGATCTGACTTTTTTGATACTTCTGGAGGTGGCTCTGAGGAACGAGCCAAAGTTGATATAGGATCCAGAGATCTCTTTTGAGAGTCTTTGTCCTTGGGAGCAAAGACAGACTTCCCTTTGTCAGTTTTCTTTGAGGGGGGTTTGAGCCCCAGCTGAAGCACAGAAAGAAGGGGAAGGTAGAAGCCCCTTCAGTCCAAGTTTATTTTGTCTGTCTGTGAATGGCCTGGAGTGGAAGCCAGTACACAGAGCAATCTGCATCTAAACTGGCAGCATCCAAGCAATATAAGCACTCTCTGTGGGCATCTGAGTTTAGTATTTTATGCCCACAGGTGATGCATTTTTTTAAATCTAGTAGGTTTATCAGCCAATGGTTCATAGGTAGGTGACTAGGCTTTTGGCCCATGGGCCTAGGTAAGCCTAGCCAACAAGGTTCCCTTGTCTTATGCCACCCAAGAAAGCTATTTTCCTGTGCCCCTGTAGAGCAGAGCTACAGAAGTGATCCCCTGGGTGTATTTCCTATTTCCCATCCACATACCAAGAGTTTTCTTGAAGAATGCTAATGAGGAACTTTTCTCGACATAGATGGGTAGCTCGTTCCAGAGTATGTGAAGTCTCTGGGACAGGAATCTATCCCTCCAGCATGCCCTGTTTATTGTGGTGACAAGGTTTAGGACCCTAGAGCATGTAGCTCGGAGGGACTGGGATTTCTTTAGGTGTAGCATTGTCCAACAGCTCTGGGTTTGACATAGCTTTATATGTTAGGCAGAGATCACCTCGGAGTAGGTGATATGCTACTGAGTAAAGCTGGAGTTTTTTGAGACGGTCAGTGTAGGGCATCTGTTTGAGGCCAGTAATCCTCTTTGTGAGGTACTTCTGTGGCCTTTCCAGCTGCTGCAGATGTCTTGTGAGGTACATTCCAAAGGAGCATTGTACTCTACAATAGGTCTAATGAGTGTCGAGTACAGGGGAACAATGACCTCTTTTTTCCTAGATGAGAACCTTTTTATGATGAGGTGTGCCACGTAGAAGTATTTCCTGACTGCTGTGGCGATGTCATTATCATAGGAGAGACTACTGTCCACCTGGGTCCCCAGGTCTCTCATTACACATTCGGCGTTAAGTAGACTGCTGCCTGTGTGGTAGTTCATGGGTACAGAGTTTTTACCAAAGGGGATGACAATGCACTTTTTGGCATTGAGCTTGAGGCCATGGCTCTGACACCAGGCATCTGTCTCAGTGAGGCCCTTCTGTAGGATGTCTACATCATTTGGGGACTCAACTATGGCTCCTAGTTTGCAGTCGTCTGCAAACTTTGTTAGCCAAAGGCCTTCTGTGTTAGCCTGTACTTCAGAGAAGTAGATACCAAACAGGAGAAGTCTCAGGACTGAACCCTGTGGTACTCCACTTGTCACTGGTTTGAAGTCAGATTTGGAGTCTACAACTTTTAGAGTGTGGGTTCTGTCAGTGAGCCAACTGGCAACCTATCTTGTGACATAGGGATTTATACCTAGTTTAGTGAGCTTAGCTATAATTCCAGAATAGGGGATGGTGTCAAAACCCTTGGTGAGGTCAAGATAGGCTGTGTGAACAACCTTACCCTCATCTACAGCTTTAGTGACTGCCTCAAGAAATCGATCAGGTTCAGGAGGCATGATCTGCCTTTCACAAACCCGAACTGGGTGGGGTCCGGAGTTTGGAGTTTATCAATGTCTTTGTCTAGGAGTTCCATGACAATATGCTCCATGGCCTTACAGACCAGGCTTGTCAGGCTAATAGGGCGATAGTTCCCGGGGTCAGTGGTGGCTCCCCCTTTGTGGAGTGGGATAACTGTTGCTGTGTGCCATTCAGTGGGCACAAAGTCTGATGTGAGACTATGACTGAACATGGTGCTTAGGTGGGGAGTCAGTTCGTTCTGAAGTTTGTGTAAAACGCAGCCTGGGATGTTGTCCGGTCCCATGGATGCTGTGCTTTTGGCTTTAGAGAGTGCAGCTTTTACTTGCATAGTTGTGATTATAAGGACTCTGCATTCATCCTGTATAGATATGGGTCCTTTAGGGGGTGAGAGGGGGGTAAAGTAAGCACTGAACCTATCTGCCAGGACGTTGGCAATATCAGTAGGCTCTGTAATTTTCATGCCGTTGTGCTGTAACTCAGAGCAGATCTGGGTGTTGCCATTGAGATTCTTGACATAGCTATAGAATGCTGTGTGGTTGCCCCTAGAATCAGTGGTGATTTTTTTTTCGTAGCTAGCTTTGGAGGATCTTATAATGGATCTCAGCTTCTTACTGAGGCTGACCAGGGAACTCCTTCACTCATGGGATTTTACTCTCTTTTGCAACAGTTTCTTCCTTCTGTTGTAGTTTATGGCAGGGGACCACCAGATTGGCTTCCTTTTTTTGGAGGATAGCATCTTGGTTCTGTTTGGGATAGCACAATCCATGCACTCGTGTAAGTGCTTCTAGAGTGCATCTGTGTAGGATTCAGCAGTAGTAACTGTATTGTCCATCTGCATGGGAGTCATGAAGTTCGCCACTTCTGTCTTAAGAAGCATGAAGCTGGCTTTGGATAAATTTTTTACCATGATTTCATTAATGGGGGTGGGGGCGGAATGTGGATATCTACGGTGATTAGCTTATGGTCGGATCTGACCAACGAGGAATTGACTTCAGCTGTGGAACACCGGTCACTCATGTTGGTAATGACTAGGTCCAGGATATTGTTGCCCCTGGTGGGGGTGTGGATAAGTTGATCCAGGGCATTGGAATTTATAAATTCCAGAAAGTGTTGAGCGAAGGAGTTGGTACGAGTAGTTTTCCCAGTTAATGGTGGGGTAGTTGAAATCGCCCAATATTAGGGTGTTTTGGTTGAACCCTAATATTTTCCAGTATATCAAGAAAAGAGGAGTGGGAATCCTGGGGCATGGTGGGGGATCTGTAGCAAGCTACAATTTGGACTGAAGTTTTGCCCAGAGTTAGTTGCACTTGGATAACCTCAGATGCATTATGCTGAGCAACTAGCCTGGAGTTGTAGATATCCTTAATGAATATGGACACACCTCCAACTTTGGTGTTCCGGTTCAGGTTAGGTGGGTGAAAAGTGTGGTATGAGTTACAGCCTGGTAATGCAGGGGGTGCTCTCTAGGGTCTTGAACCAGGTCTCAGTCACTGCACAGATATCGATGTTCTCCAGAGTGCCTCGAGGGTGTGCATTTTGAGATTTAGACTTCCAGCATTGAGTAGCATTACCCTCAGTTTTTGCTTGCCTGTTCCTGTTATGGTGGTGAATTTGTCATTTGAACCTTGCCTAAAAAAGGACTCTATAGGGGCCGCAAGAGCCTTAGCCAGTATCCGGAATCTCAGGGGTGTCAGGTGCAGGCCATCTCTGGCAAAGCATCGTGGTCTGTCGACCATGTCGTCCCAGGCAGACAGATACTGGATCCCCTTACAATGACACCAGAAGCTTAGCCAATTTTTGAAGTCAATCATTTTGTCCTTGTATTGCAGTATCATTCTGGGTAGTGGCAGGATTCTACTCAGAGCTAAGGTCATACCTGCCTGGGCTACAAGATCGGTGAGCTCTTCCATGTCTCTTTTCATGTAGTCCAGGGAGGTAAGTCTCAGGTCATTCACACCAACATGGACAATGACAGAGTCATATTTGTACTTGCTGCGGAGTGACCTGAGTGTGTGGGTTATGTATCAGATCCTGACACCTGACAGGCAGCTGACAGTAACCTTCTCCTTGTTTAGCCTGGTGAGCGGGACATCAGTGTGCGACTATAGAGTAACCTATGACTAGTGTGTTGGGTATGTTGTTTTGCCTTATGGGCTGTGGTTGAATGGCACACTTCATTCTGTGGGCTATGTGTCATTTGGGTTGTGTTGGGGGGGGGGAGTGGAGGTTGCTTGCGTTTCTGCATTGGAGGTCTCTGTTGCTTGAGCAGATTATTATTGAGAGCCTCTGCGAATTTTTTTGTGTTTCTATGTATGGATTTTGGTGGTGTAGGTTTAGTGGGACTATCTGATGAGTGTGGTGTGGTGCAAGTACTTACCATCTCTTCTTGACTGTCAAGTTCAGTCTTGGTTGGAGAGAGCTTTACCTACAGTTTGGCTAGATAAGTGCATCTCTCACAGGTTTTGGTGTTGGGTGGTAGGAGGAGATGGTTGTCTGTGTACATGAGGCAATTGCTACATTGCCCCAAGATGCCCAGATTCATCAGATAGATAGAACACTGGGAGCTGACCCTTGAACATGCCTAAATAAAAACTACTTTCCTCTAGACAACTGAGGAAAGTGAGTATAAGAGCTGTTTTTCTCTAAGCAAGTGAGGAAATTAAGTACAAAAACTGTTTTCCTCTAGGTAAAGAGGAAGGCTGAGTGCTGTAGTAATTTGTAGCTTATTTAGGCTAACAAGTTCTGAACAAGTGCTGAGCACGAATAAGCAAATTCAAGTGCTAAAACTAAGAATCTGTACCTGGATCTTGTGGTAGATAGGCTACCTAGTGCTTATCACTCCCACTGATAAGCTAAAATGCTTCCCTCCAACACAAAAATGCTTTGGGGACTCAGAAGCTTACAAACAGTCCTGGATACAGCAAAATCTGTATCTGGACTAGAATAGTTACAGGAAAGGTGGGAAACAGTGCAAACATGGGCTTTTAAACCAAAAAGTTGAAAGAGATGGAAAAAATGCCCAAGCAGCCAATAAACTACAACTTCTGGACCAGAAACCACTCTTGTGGTAGATAGGCTACCTAGTGCTTACTACTCCCACTGATAAGCTAGAAGGCTTCCCACCAACACAGAAAGGCTTTGGGGCTAGGAAGCTTACAAATAGTCCTGGATACAGCAAATCCTTATCTGGACTAGACTAGTTACAGGAAAGGTGGTTAACAAGCTCAAATGCAGGCTTTTAAACCAGAAAGTTGAACGAGATGGAAAAACTGCCCAAACAGGCAATAAACTACAATTTCTGGGCCAGAAACCACTCTTGTGGTAGATAGGCTACCTAGTGCTTACCACTCCCACTGATAAGCTAGGCCATGCAGGTGTACCTAAGAAAGGAAGGTAATGGAAAAATTCAAATGACAACAAAAAAGTACTTTAATGTTTTTTTTGTGTGTAGGGGGGGCCTAAGAAAAGCTACCAACAAAGGTAGATGAGAAATATCCTACAAAAGGAGTAGGAAAGACAGAAGAAAGCCAACAAAGTACCAGCAGTGGCACTATACAGGAATATCAAATTTGCAGTAACCACAAAGGAAGACTAGTAAAGGAAATGTAAAATGGAGAAAGGTGACAGAAAAACCAAATCAGTAAATAGAGTAATAAACTGAGAAATCAGCAATAGCACAAGAATGACAGAATCCGCGTCTATAACGATGTAGCAGCAAATGAGATCTGAGGTATGTTAGGAAGGTGGGGCATTATGGGTAAGGGGATAAGCTCGAGAGTTTGGATCTGAGGATCTGATAGAAGTGGCCGAGTCAAATCAGAGAACCCATCAGTTGAAGAATGAATGAAAAATGACATTAGATTCCCCCCAATGACAAACTGTCACATGACTTCTTGACACAAAGGATAGGAACACGTTCCCCCATGTTTGCTGATGTACCAGACTACCAACATGTCTATCTGGATCATAATCATCCCTAGAGGGAGGACATTCCATCCTGAAAGACCTGCTACACTAAGAAGACTTCCCTCATCTCCAAGACAATGATGTAAAGATTAGCCTCGGATGGAGATCACATGCCTCGGACCATTCTTCCCATGTAATGCCTCTCCATCCTAGTTGGGAAGCATCTGTGGTCGCTGTGGCTTTGAGAGGGGGAAAAAAGAAACTGGTGTCCCAGAGACACCTTTCGAGATTTAATCCACTACTCTATGCGAGTCCTGCAAATGTTGTTCAAAAAATTTGAAAACTCATGGGTTGATGTCTTATGGACCTCTGTACTGCCAGTGCCCACTGAGAACTCTCACATAATATTTTGTCAAAGGGATTAAGGTAATGGAAGATGCTGGTGGCACTTGAAAGGAGAGCAGCAGTAGGGTCTGACCGTGTAGAGTGGATAATCTGGTTGCTGGTAATTTCGCCATTTGAGTAGTTATAGCCAAGTGGACACCTATGAATTCTAATGTTTGCACTAGAGAAATGTGTGACTTGTTCCTGTTCACTGAGATTCCCAAATTTGACCAGAGTTAGAGTGCATAATTCCTGGTCTGGATTAGTAGAGGCCTGGTATGAGCATTGAGGAGCCAGTCGTCTAAGTATGGGAACACTAGGTACCAACGCAGTCCAAGATAAGCTGCGACCACTGCCATGCATTTGGTGAACACCTGGGGGTCTGCTATGAAGCCAAAGGGCAGGGCTCTGAATTGACAGCGACTAGCTGAAAGCCAGAAGCAAAGTTACTTCCATTTTGACATGGGAGTATGCATCCTGAACATGTACCTAGCACATCCAATCGTCAATAAGAGAAGGATAGACTACACTATGACCATCTGAACTTCATGCATTTGACATACTGGTTTTGATGACCGAGGTTCAGAACTGCCCTGAGGTCTTTTTTTGGCACCAAAAAGAATCTTGAGTAAGTTCAGAATCCTTTTTCATCTGGTGAAACTTCCTGGATGACTCGCTTGTCTAGCAGCTTTTTTTATTTCTATGGCTGATGATTCTCTTTTGAGGGTGGCATACTGAGAAGTTTACTGTTTGACGGGGGTATATACAGAAAGGGAATGGAGTAGCCTCTAGTAAAAACTGTAAGCACCCAGATATCTGTGGTGATGGACGTCCAGGCTTTTGGGTGCAGAGATAAGTGTCCCCCTGACTGTCTCCATAGTGCAGCAGTCATGAAACCATTCAAGAGTGCTCAAAAGTCCTCCAAAAGAAAGGACCCCTGAAGCCTTCACTCTGAGGGTCTCCTATGACACATGGGTGACATCCACCATTAGCATTCCCCACTCTGCCTCAGGTGGTCTATCTCCAAAAGTGCCTTCGGAAAACTCCTGGGATTTCCTGAACCACAGCTTCTTACCCCCTTTCTGGCTTCTAGAGAAGGTCCTCTGAGAGGTAGAAAACCACATGCCTATGGCAGAAAGGGTTTTCCTGTCCTGTTCACTTCTGAAAAGTGCATCCTTGGGTCCAAACAAAGTGGACCCGTCAAACAGATAATTTATAAAGAATGTCTTAAAAGGCTAAGCAAAATCACACAAGTGCATCCAGGCAGGTCTCCTTATTATGCCAGGACTCACTGCTCTGAAAACATCTTCCATAGCATTCAAAATAAGACAGAGGCATTTGATACAGACTGTAGGTGGCTAGTTTAGAGTCCACTGACTTCTTGTCCTCTGCAGACATGGACCCAGAGAGAGATTTTAAAAGTCCTTTATTCAGATCTCTCAGAAACCTAGTCATGTGTGCAAAGTAATTCAGTGATCTCAGGACAAAAGTAGGTGAAGCATAAATTTACTTCCCAAATCTATCCCAAAGCTCAAGATTCCCTGTTAGGGGAATGGACAGATGAGCTCTCCTTGGAGGACTCTTTCTTAGTGGCTGCTGCTACTACCATGGTGCCCATCACAGGGTCCTCTTCTAATGGGAGGCATCCTTAGGAACAATAACGTACATAGGTTTCTTTATCAGTTACGTAACATCCACCTCCTTCAATGCCCTGTGTGAAATGAAGTCCACCATCTCAATGGTTAGGGAGACCACCCAGGAGGGAGCTGAGCCAGTTCTAAAAGCCTCAGAGAACACTAATTCCTCCTGGGAAGGGGCTTCAGAAGACCAATCTCCTTTCTGTCTCAAAAGTTCAAGACCTCCCCCAATGAGATGCCTTCAAGTTGGTGATTTGGGGGACCCCACCCCTTCATAGCAATCAGTGTCTTCCTGGAGTGACTCCTAGGGGAGTCAACACGTTTCCTCTTACATGTGCTTCTGAGGGATCTCAACATGGGGATGATCTGGAGAGGAATCAGAAGACTGTAGGGTATCTTTAGTAGGTACAGCCTCATGACTAATGGAAACCAGCTGTCCTAACTGGATACATTGTGAAGTCAAAGGACACAGGGCTATTCACTGCAGGGCAGGAGGACTTGAGAGGTGGAGAGAAGTCTATTCACTAACACTGGAGAGAGGAGCTATCAAACTCCAGCAACTTCAGAGTCAAACCCCTACATGGATCTGGTGCCAAAGCTTCAGGTCCAGGATCCCTCTGTATCCAAAATAGTTTGGTCTGGTGGGTTCAGAGCAGAAACTGGAGTGGAGGATAACCACATTCTTGGATCTGACATGAACAACTGGATGATATCTCACATCCTGAATCCTCAAAGCCAATGGTTGGCACAGGGTAGGAGCAGCCACAGGAGGGGGGATGATCCAAAACTCACAGGTCCGATGGTAGGCGGGAGACAAGATTACCCCCAGCTGAATTTGGGTCCTAAGTAACTTCCTCATCATTCTATCCTTAGCTTCTGTTAAACTCCTGATAGACTTGACTGACCTCCAGGAGGAAGAAGGTTGTGGTTTAGACAACCTTTGAGCAGACCTATCTTATACAAAAGGAGAATGCAATCTAGGGGACACTGGTTCTAGTGAAAAGCGTGGTTACTGTACGGGGTTAGTTTTGGACCTCCTTGAGGTTGGATCCAAAGGGGTGATAGGATCCAATGATTTTGTTCTTTTGGTGGATGAGCCGAATATGGAGCCAATAGAGGAGAGTGATCAGAGGATCTCTTCCTCATTTCCTTGCCCTTTTCCTTGGGCTTATCACTCTTCTCCTCTCTATGCTTATCTGATGATTTCTTACCAGAAGGGGAGGCTCCAGAAGCAGATTTTAAGAATCTCCCACAGATGCAGACAGATGACCCTTTAAAACTAATTTGTTCCAGTGCTCAATAAAGATCTAGTGTCCAAAGGCATCACAAATTGAGCAGTCCTCATCCAAGTGTGCTGCTCCTAAGCAGTAGATGCATTTTCTTGATCGTATGAATTAGGCACTTTGTGGCTACATGCCATACATTTCTTAAAGCCTGAAGGCTTATCTACCATGGCACAGTCAAAAGGTTAAAGAACACAAGACAGCAAAGGGACTAGTAACAATGGTATCAATAACAGCACTCTACAAGAAAAAACAATTTCTTAAAATACAAACAATCAACAATGATATTCTAAATATTATCCTAAAGGAGAGTATGGAAAGAGAAAGGCAGGGAAAAACGGCATCAGTGGTGCAAGATAAGTATGAAGATTATGGGGGGAGGGAAGTAGAATATAAAATATATCATAATATCTTTGAATATACATACAAAAGAAAGAGAATGAGAATTTCTTAATATAGGATCAAAAAACTGTAGCACAAAAAAGTAACTTGGATGAGGTAAGCCCAAGTTATTGAATCACTTCTGAACTCAATGAGTGGTGAATGATACCAAAGGTAATGTTACTGCTAGGAGGGAATTATGGGTAACAGAAGCAGCCTGAGCTGTGGATCCAAAAGTCTGAAGCTGCCAAAGTCAGATCTTAAGACCCCCCCCCCCCCAATCCACTGCGGAAAGTACGGAAAATATAACATCAGATATTGAGCTAGACCCTTTGAGAACACACTTGGTGTAGTGGATCATCCAAAAGGTAAGAAACAGAACTGATAATGTGATTCACACACAGTAAACCTTAAGAAATGCCTAAAATCTGAATAAATAGGGATGCAATAAGTATCTTAAATCTAGTGTTACCGGGAAACTTGAATAAGGAAGAAAAGCTAAGAGGTTGTGAAGTGACATTTTGAATTTGGGAACTATCATAAACAGGTTTAGGAAACAAATATCCAGAAATGGTGTATGAATTTTGTTTTTCTTTTGGTACTAAAAAGATCCTTGACTTAAACCTCTTTCCCACCTGGGGAGGGGAAACTGGTTCTGTCACTCACTGGGACAGTATGTGATGAAGGAGAGGTGGAAAGAGAGTCTGGTCTGAAGGATTAGGATTTACCACATGGGAAGGAGGAATTTCCTCTCACTGTCGCCTGTAATCTTGATGAATGATCTTCACAACCCATTTTTCTGAAACGGTTGCCAAAGAGTAAAGTGGAGATTTAGACTTTCTGGAACACAAAAGGGGGTGCCAGGTTGGAATGTGGGACCAAAATCTCTTAAATAGTCATTGAGTTATTCGGCTGTCCTTGGTTTTGGGAATTTCCAGAATTCTTCTTGGTACCCCCCTTGCCATTTCTTCCTAAATGCCTGTTTACCTGCATTTTGCTGAGACCATTTATTTTGTTTCTTACCAAAACTGGATGAGGAGTTAGAGAAACCCTTGGAAATTTGAAAAGCGATTCCCTGTATCATCTTACCCCTTTCATCACACTTTTTATCATATTTTCCCGCCTTCCTTGACTAGTTCAGACCAGTTTACAGGCATTGCTGTATTCTGGCCTGTGGTGTAGTTCCTGTGTTGTCCATTACCTTACTTGGATAGAAGGAAGTTTCTTTGCTCACCAGTGGGAGTGGGGAGCCTTGAGCAGCCTACCTGTCCTTGGGGGAAGTGACCTCAGCACAAGAAGCTGTAGTAATTGGTTGTTTGGGGCCATTTCTAGCTCTTTTGTAGTTCACTGTTTAAAATCCGCGTTTGCACGGCTTTGCACGGTTGTGCGCATAGCGCAGCGCCGGTTAAACAAGGTTTAACTTTTTCTGGCTCCGCCAAGTCTGCTCTTCAAATTTTCCCTTAAGGAAGCTCTACTCTTAGTATAACCAGACTACTCACTGTATTATAAGCCTAGCACTTGTTCTCAATACTTCTCTACTAAGTAAGCACTCTCGTACTAAGTAAAGCACTACAACTACTTGCCACCCCTGTGAATATCCACTTCCCTTAAAGGTATACCACTCCCTTATACTGTTCTAGCATATCGAGTGGTAGATTACTGGTGTCGTCTCCAGTTCAGCTGGTCAATCTGGGTATCTTGAGACAATGCTACAATTGTCTCATGTACACAGACAACCCTCTCCTCCTCCCAACAAACACAAATACATGTGAGAGATGCAACTATATAGCCAAACTAGAGGCTGAACTCTCTCAACTCAGGGCTGGCATGACCAGACAGGAGGAGATGGCAACCACACACACAACAATCCCAGTCCCACATAGACCTACCACAGCTGCAAACCAAACACATAAAAACATAAAGGGAGGCTCTAATAAAAAACTTACCAAAACAACAGAGGCTCCCAAAGCAGACATCCAAAAATCCACCACCTCAAAACAAAACACATGCAACACATACTTCAATAAATCAGTGTGTCGACCAATCGCAGCCCTTAAGGCCAAACACCTTGCCTGATACACTAGTAATAGGTGACTCCATAGTCAGACACACTGATGTCCCACTGACCAGGCTGAACAAGGAGAAGGTGACTGTGAGCTGTCTATCGGGAGCTAGGATCCGCCACATAACACACGCACTCAGGTCAATCCAAAGCAAGTACAAATATGACTCCGTCATTGTCCATGTTGGTGTGAATGACCCGAGACGTACCTCCCTGGACTACATGAAAAGAGACATAGAGGAGCTCTCCGATTATGTAGCCCAGGCTGGTATGACCCTGACCCTGAGCAGCATCTTGCCCTCACCAAGAATGATACCACAATACAAAGACAAGATGATCAGCTTTAACAATTGGCTCAAGTACTGGTGTCATTCTAAGGGGATCCAATGTCTGTCTGCCTGGGATGATATGTTGGACAAGCCACGCTGCTTCGCAAGGGATGGCTTACACCTGTCACCACTGGGCTTCCGGATATTGGCTAAGGCTCTTGCCACCCCCATAGTGCCTTTTTTAGGCAAGGCTCAAAAGACAAACCCACCTCCTTAGAAAACAAAAATGGAAAAAAATTAAGGGTAATGCTGCTCAACGCCAGAAGTCTAAATCTCAAGATGCAGGCACTTGATGCACTCCTCAGCATGGAGAACATCAACGTCTGTGCAGTAACTGAAACCCGGTTCAAGGCTCCTGAGAGCACCCGAGCGCTACCAGGCTATACCTCGTATCATGCTTTTCGGCCCCAAAACCCGGACCGAACCACAAAGGGAGGGGGGAGTGTCCATATTCATAAAGGACACCCACACCTCCAGGTTAGTAGCAACACATGAAGCATCAGAGACCATACAGGTGCAACTAACCATAGGAAAAACTGCTATACAACTGGTAGCATGTTACAGACCACCCTCCCAATCTCAAGAACCCCACTCAGCCTTCCTGAAGACATTGGAGGATATGAATGTATCACAAAATACCATCATACTGGGAGACTTCACCTACCCAAACATAGATTGGGTACATTATTCTAGCCCTAATACCCTAGCCCAAAGGTTCCTGGAATTCATAAATTCAAATGCACTGGAACAAGTAGTCACCTCTCCCACTAGGGAGATAATATACTAGACCTGATCATCACAAACATGGGGACAAAATGCTCCACACGAAGTATACCCCTCACTAGTGAGATCTGACCACAAACTAATCACCCTGGATATAGATATACCACCTCCACCCCAGCACAAAAGACCACAGTGAAAAACTTCTCAAAAGCAGACTTCACTCTTCTTAAGACTGAGATGGTATCCTTTAAGCCCACTGTGCCAGTGGATACCACATCCCACAATGCCGAATCCTTCACAAATGCTTTCTATGGACATCTCCAAGAATGCATGGATCATGCAATCCCAAACAAATCCAAGTCCCTCTCCACCAAATGTAAGCGTCCTGTCTGGTGGACCTCAGCCATAAACAAATTGTATAACAAAGAAGGAAGCTACTGCACGTCAGAGCGAAATCCCATGAAGGGAAGACATCTCTGATCAACATTAGCAGAAAACTACGTTCTCTCATAAAAACATCCAAGGCAAACTTTGAGAGAAAAATCGCTAAGGACACTAAAGATAACCACAAAGCCTTCTTCAGCTATGTTAGAAACTTGGGCGGAAACCCTCAGATATGCTCAGAGTTGGTTCACAACAACAAAAAATACACTGAACCCACAGATATTGCTAACATTCTGGCTGACAGGTTCAGTGCAAATTTCTCCGCTCCTTCACCCCCAAAAGAAGAAGAAATACTTATCCCAGCTGAATGTAATCTCCCTGTCATCTCAGATGTCCAAGTGAGAACCACCCTAAACAAAGCAAAAAACACAGCATCAATGGGACCGGACAGTATCCCGGGGTGCATGTTACGTGAACTCCAAGAGGAGCTAAACCCACACATAAAAATGCTATTTAACCTTAGCCTTACTTCGGGATATGTACCTGAACACTGGCGTACAGCAACAGTGGTCCCACTCCACAAGGGGGGTGCCTCTACAGACCCTGGAAACTACCGCCCCATAAGCTTAACTAGCCTGGTCTGCAAAGCTATGGAAAGAATCATTATGGAACTCATAAACAGAGACATGGGGGACCTACAGACACTTGACCCCAACCAGTTCGGCTTTGTAAAGGGCAGATCCTGCCTTTTAAACCTGGTTGACTTTTTCGAAACAGTCACTAGAGCCATTGATGAGGGCAAAGCAGTCCATACAGCATACCTGGACTTGGCTAAGGCCTTCGACACAATACCCCACTCAGGCATCATAGATAAGCTAAACAGCTTAAAAGTAAACCCGTATGTCACTAGATGGGTTGCAAACTGGCTAAAGGACAGAACCCATAAAGTTAAAATCGCTGGAGCAATGTCAGACTCAAAGCCAGTCACAAGTGGTGTCCCACAGGGATCTGTCCTGGGACCCCTCTTGTTCGGCATTTATTTCTCAGATGTTAAAGCAAACATGGGAGGGCTGTGGCTGACAAAGTTCAGAGATGACTGCAAACTAGACGCCATAGTCGATACACCAGCAGACACACACATCCTACAAAAAGGCCTCACTGAAACGGACAACAGGTGCCGTAGTCACGGCCTTAAACTAAATGCCAAAAAATGTATAGTCGTCCCTTTTGGAAAAAACAAAGTACCCACAAATTATCACATAGACAACAACCCACTGAGTATGGAAAAAGTAATCAGAGACCTAGGGACCCAAGTAGACAGTGACCTCTCATTTGACACCCACGTTGCCAAAATGGTTACAAAAACATTCTACCTTGCACACCTCATCATGAAGGGATTCACATCCAGATCCAAGGAGATCCAAGGATGTCATTGTACCCCTATATTCCTCCCTCATCAGACCCATGATTGAGTACAACTCCCCATTTGGTATGTACCTCACCCGGCATTTGCAACAGCTGGAGAGACCACAAAAGTACCTTACCAAAAGGATCAAGGGTCTCCAACATATGTCTTATTCTGCCAGGCTAAAGAAACTTCAGCTCTATTCAGTAGCATACCGCCTGCTCAGAGGTGATCTCTGCCTGACGTACAAGGCCATGTCCAATCAGGATCTGATGGACATGCTCCACCTCAAAAAATCCAAATCCATCAGGACCACGAGAGCTAAAGACTTGAACCTCAGCACAAGTATGAATAGGACATGCTGGAGGGATAGATTCATAACCCAGAGGCTTCCCATGCATTGGAACAGGATCCCAGTTCGTATTAGGCAGAGCCCCTCACTGACTCTCTTCAAGAGAAATCTTGATGAGTGGATGGGAGATCGTAAGTTTACCCCAGGGGTCACATCTGTGTCACTGCTAGACAGGGGCACAGTAAACTAATTCTATTATATAAGGGGACCTTTATTGTGTCACTACTAGACAGAGGCACAGTATTCTAGATTTATTCTGTACATTTTTGTACCATTTCATGGGGTGGCAAAAGCCACATCACTATGGCTAGGCTTACAAATGCCCCAGGGCAGATAGCCTAGTACTATACTATGAAACTATGAATCAGAGAAGCCAAAACTTAAATTTCTATTCAGAGGAGAATTTAAAATCTCATTTTTATCATCATTTAGGAAGTTCTGAGAATGCAGCTATGCAAACCTCCTTGAAACAGTACCAATGGCCATATCCCTTGAAGAACTATCAGTCATATACACACTGTATACAATGAGTAGTTACTTGAATAGAAGAAATTAAATTATTTAAAGCCAATTTTTCCTCACAAGAAGAAACTGCAGACAAAACATTCCTCATACTTTCACAATTAGTCAAAACAAACCTTAACATACGAGCCTGACAAATCAAATTCTGAATATAAAAGTTGCAGAAGCATACACTTTTTTCCCACATTTATCAATAACCTTCCCGTCCTTATCAGCAGTAGCAGGATTGGAATGGACTGTTCAGCAGTGGGATTAACTAAAGCTATAACTGTTGGATCAGTTTTGAGAAATGTGTATAAAAACTTAAAAGACTGCGGAACCTTATACATCCGATATGCCTTTTTAGAAGCAGATGGCCGACTGTCAGGAAGCTTGCAGACAGTAACACATACATACACTTATTTATTTACTGTATTTTGTTTACCGGGAAAGTCTGACTAGGCACAAGTCCCACTTTCAGCACAGGACCCAAGGAGAAAAGTGCCACACGAAATACATATTTACAATGCACAATAAAAATTAAACATTTTAAACATTACTTTGCAAGTAGTATTGAGACAAACAGTAAAGATATTTGTCATACATTTTCAAAGTCATATTTTACATAATTCAAATACATGTTAACATGGAATAGCTGGACATACAAAAACAATGATAATGCACATAGATTTAGTATATGTACATTGACATTAAAGAGGTAGGATGTCATTAGAGCCGGGACAAAAATAGAGGAGGAGGAAGGTTATATGCAAGAAAAAAAAAGCATACATAGAAAAAGAACTTATATTAGAGAGGTACAGATAACAGTAGATAGGTAAGATGATGATGTGAGTAAGGAGGGAGTATTAGTAGGAGAGGATTAAGGATATAGGTTAGTTGGAGGATCAGAAGTGGGGATAATAAAAAAGAGAGGAGCAAGAAAGATGAAAGAGGCAGGGTGAGTGACAGACTAACAATATTAGAGAAAAATAAAGAAAGGTGGGTTTTTTTAGGATGGGAGCATGAACATAACCATGAGGAAATTAGCTATTCCTTTAGGTTTGTGTTTGAAATGTGTGGAAATGTTTCCTTGTTTTAAGGTGGGTGGGATGGAGTTCCAGTGCTTAGCAACATAGGTTGAGTAAAGTGAGGCACCTTAAGAAACGTGGTCCTGATCAGGAGACGTTTGTAAAGTGAGTGGAGATTCCCAGGAAGGAAGCAGTGTTTGAGGATGTTTTGTAGTGATGGCCATGTGTCGGGTTCATGTATTTTTGTGGGCACTAAGCAGTTGGGAGTAGGTAAAGTAATTAGGTAATCCAAGCCAGTGTAGGCGGTTCAATGTTAGACAATGGTGTAAACGGTTTAGAAGTTGAATGCAAACATAGCTGTTTTACTACAGCAAACCTCTAGTTTATTCTTTAAGGTGGAGTGAAGGTCAGTCAGGATGGGTGCTGCATAAAGACGTAAAGGGAGAAGATAAGATGTTGCAAAAAAAATTCCTAGAGTAGTCAGTGAGAAAGGGTTTGTCTGAGTACAGGAAGACCAACTTTTGATGAATTTTCTTGATGGTGAGTGAAGTCTTGATCATATTTTAACTCATTCCTTCCAATGGAGCTCAATTTAACTTCCAGTGAGCAGAGCCTAAGCTTTTTGATAGTGTCAAATTATGTCCTCACATTTCAAACAAATGTTCACATCACTGGAACCATTGGTGTTACTAAACAAGTATAAATGACAAACCCTTCGGCACAAACTACTTTTATGGTGGTAGTGTTCTTTAGGCGTTAGATTTTTAACCTGGATTTTATAAATCACAGTAAACATAGTAATTATTATATTTTAATATTTTGTAAACAGCTTACAATATTTCAGCAACCACTCAAGTTACACACATACTGTCATCAGCATTTTATTCATCCAGCTGAGAGCTTTCATATGAGGGTAAACAGTTCTGTCTGTGCTATTTGGTTGTTCAGATATTTACAAAAGCCAACATTTGACAATATAAATAAATATTATACAAACAACAATTAATATCTCTTTACCTGCACTAAACAGAGGACAAATATCAACACAGCTGTGTTTGCCATTGTGCAATCTTTAAGATGAGATATTTTAATACTTTGTATATAGCATGGTTTTAAAATTATTAATGCACTATTTAATGCCCAGAAACGTCAGTAGGATGTAACTGCAAAAACACCTGCAGGTGTCACGTGGCTGTAATGAGTTAAGTTATCTTCAATTAAGACACCAAGAAGCTTTGTGCTGGAAACAGTTTCAATTGAAGTATCATTTGCTGATGTGATGTTGATGTATTGTCTCCATGCTTACAGATATTTGGGAAAAACTGCATTAATTTATTTTATTTTTTTTTAGTGTTTAAAAGTAGTTGATAGTCATCTAGCCAGGCCTCAACTGAAAAAAAAGGAGTCACGGGTCATTTTGTGGCATCATCTGCAAATAGTATTACGGGAGCTTCTTTTGTATTCTTTGTGAAGATTATTAGTGATTATGCTGAATAGTAAAGGTCCTAGAATAAATCCCTGAGATATGCCAATAGAGAGAGACAGGAAGGAGGAGATGTCTTGTTTTCATTTTACAGCCTGGAGTCTGTTGGCGAGACGGCTGTAAAAGCAACTAAAAGATGAATGGGAGAGTCCTACAAAAAAACAGTACATGGGGCACATGTTGGTGTGAATCTAGGCCAAATGCTTTTAACATGTCTAAGAAGGAGGACACTAGGGTGCTGGTGTTTCTATTAGAGTTTATGACTTTGGTAAAACTGAGCAGAGCAGTAGTGGTGCTGTTGTGAGGTCAGAAACTACACCATATGCCGGACAGGAGATTGTTATTGTGAAAATGGGAAAGGAGTTTGGAATGAATGCATTTTTCTAATATTTTTGGAGAGTGCAGGTAGAATGACTATAGGTTGGTAATTGAAGAGGTAGCTAGATGTTCCCACTTTATGTTGAGGTATGATATGGGATTTTTTTTCCAGATGGGAAAGGAGTTTGGAATGAATGCATTTTTCTAATATTTTTGGAGTGTGCAGGTAGAATGACTATAGGTTGGTAATTGAAGAGGTAGCTAGATGTTCCCACTTTATGTTGAAGTATGATATGGGATTTTTTTTCCAGATGGCAGAGACATAGCTTTCTGTAAATGATCAGCTTACGAGTATAGATACAGGGTATGCTATAGCATCTGAAGCAATTCTGAGATATTCTGGTGGAAGGTTGTCAGCAACTGGTGTGGAATGTCTTAGCTTTAAGAGGTGATTCTTAACTGAAAAGGTAGACACAGCTTGGAGGGCGAAAAAATGGTGGTGATTAGTACTGCTTGGTATAGTGAGGCTGGTGGCCAGTTTGTTCTTAAGTAGTGAAAGGACAGAGTGTATGAAATGTGCATTGAATCTGGTAGATATAGGGACTCGAGTTACTGGTGGTCACTGGTAGTGATAGCTAGTGAAGGAGTCATAGTTTGGCCTGGGTGTAATAATCTTTTGACTGTGTTCTAGAAAAGCTTGGGGTTCTGTTGGTGGTTGCTTTGGAGCTTGGGAACGTGTTTAGTTTTGTCTGATCTCATTTTGTTTAGAAAGGTTCCTAAGCTGTCTGATATGTTGCTATTTTCTGTGTGCTTTGTCAGTAGACAATGCTTTCCAAGCTTTATCTCTGTTTCGCACGAGTTGCCCGATTTCTCTTGTGAGCCATAGGGTGGGGCTGGATTTGATTTGTTTTGTTCTGATGGGAGCTAGTTCATTTAGTATGTTAGGGAATGCACTGTTAAAAGTGAATTATGGTCATTCTAGATGCAAGTATTTTAGAATGTTCCAGGTGTATTTGTTGAGGTAGATCATGAAGGTGTTATTACTGAAGGAGGAGAGTTGCACGCACATTATAGGTTATGTGTTTATTTGCAGAACAGCAGAGTTAATTTTGTTATGGGTGGTGGTGAGGATCCACTCTAATGTAGACTCTCTATTACTGCATTTGTCCATTTAAGTAGCAGTAGTGATACTCTTGGTAAAACAAAACAGATTGGAGTGTGTGGGACAGTCACAGTTGATAAGCAGGTAGTCTATATTAAGGTCAACTATGATAATGGTTTTCTTGCTGATATTATGAGAGATCCAATACAGGATTTCTTCTTGTAATGGGATGTTGTTTCCAGGAGGGATACAGATGGTACTGATGGATATGCTCTTCTGTTTGTTGACTGCAGGAGACAATTATTTCAGCACTGGAAAAGTTGGGGTGACTGAGGTGGGTTGGAAGTGTTTTCAATGTGTTTTTGTACATCACAGCCATGCCACCAGCTTTTCTTATGCTGTCTGTCATTTCTAATGATGTAGCCTGGGAGGATAATTTCATGGTCTTAAGTACCTGGTTTTAGCCAGATTTCTGTTACTATTAGTATGTCAGGGGTGTATTAGGCTATATAGTCACATAACTGTGGTACTTTATTGCAAATGCTTCCAAGATTTAAGTTGACCAAAAGTAGACCATCATCTTTGTTGAGTGGAAGACGAGTATCGCGGGTAGCTGAGGCAGTAGAGTTGCAAGTGTTCAAACAAAACCCAGGATTAGGATGTATATCGCCATGAAGAACATACATCCTCCAAGGCAAACAAAACAGGAGAAATGGGTGCATGTTCTGGAAATGCCATCTGTACCAGCTCATTGTAGTCTCTGAAAGAGTGAGAAACCTCACTGTTCTCACACTGAAAACACTGGCGCATTCTAAAAACAGTCACAGAGAAAGAGAAACAGAAACTCACATAGGAAGAATCACAGACTGAGCTCTCATCTGAGTCTGAATCAGAAATTTGGGGAGAAAACCCTGTATCTGTCCCTTCATTTTCCCATCCAGATTCAGACTCTTGAATCTCTTCAGGAAAGGAAGTATTCCTCTTTCTTTTACCACAAACTACCTTACAAGACGGATCAATAGCATGAATTACGCCCTGAGCCAGACCCAGTAAACTACTCCAGTCTATGGAAATTTGAGGAGTAGCAGCTACATGCTTAGTTTTCTACTTCTTTTTGTCAGGAAAAATTGGGCAACAGTAATATTAGTGGTAGCAGCAGCTTCCTTAGGGACAGGCACAACATTCTGACAAAACAGGGAAGCTTTTCCTGTTCCATCACCCAGAAACCACAATAGTGGCTCTCTCTAGCCACTGAGGAGGCCCCAACAGTTGCAGAGGATGCAGCAAACTCCTCCTGTAGTAGTGGTAAGTAGGTGCTACACCAGAGAGAATCAGGGTAAAAGATGAGTGGTCTGAGGTACAAAAAATGGCCACAGTATAGTCACCCACCAGTGGATGAGGCAATTTTCTAGCCGGCTGTGGTGGCAAAGGCTGTTTTGCTTATCTTTTTCTGCTCCTTTTACAGGGAATACAAGCAGCAAATGCTCGTAAAAAAATTTAAATGCCCCCCCCCCCCACACACACACACACCAGTAAAAATCACTTCAAAACACTATGCCATCCCTACAAAGTAAAATAATTTATCCACAGAAAAAAATAATTTTCAGTTACTTTAAACAACTTTTAAACTGACAGGAAAAAAAACGAGTGCTTCTGTTTAAAAGTACAGTACAGTCTCATGGCAATCCATTAAGACACAAACTCAAAGCTTTAAAATAACTTTCCTAAAGAAAGTATACATAACAAAATTATTAAATGGAAGTTTTTCTTCCAAAAAGGGCACTTATCTGCCCAGCAAAGGAACAGCATGTGCCAACCATAGATCCTCAAAAGCCTTACAGGAGTGTACTCCTCAGTGGCAGTAAAGCTCTGAAGGGCTTGGACCTAAACTTAAGCTCTGCTTGAGCTGCCTAAACTTGGTGGCATGTAAGGTGAACTGAAGCTTTAAAAGCTGGCCATCTATTATATCATTAACAGATAAAACACCATATAGTTAGGGCTGCTGCAGCAGTGATCAGTATGATGAACATCTTGTGCGATGCCATGTATGCAAAAGCAGTCATGCAGAGGTGAATATGGAAACACGAGTGCTTGCTCTTGTGAGCAGACACATGAAAACATGTCAGTGCTCTCCTTGACTTCAATGCATGTCTACATCTTGTTGGGGGGTGGGCCATTAATGAGTCAAGGAGAACATAGAGACATAATTAGAAAATGCAATGCAATGGCATTTGAGGTTAGGACTTGCACTGCCAGCTTTTACCCCCGCAATACAAACTATGGAAATGAATAAGTGGAAAAACAGACAACTGTGAGGCTGGTATGGCTGAAGATGGTGACTGAAGAAGAAATTTAAAAAATATTTTTTTTCCGCTCAGGCTTATTTGGTTCTTTATTACTTTTCCCTTCTTTCTTCTTCTTCATCTTGAAAAGGAGTGCTATAGACCAGTGACTTGGTGGCATAACAAAAGATTGCAGCACAAGTGTTTAACACTAAAATGCAAACACTAAGCTGCAAAATAATCACAGCAGAGGTAACAAAAAGAGTCTCTATTTTAACAAACACCTTGCACCCTCTCATCCGTAACTTGTATATATTAAATCTGAGACTGAAATAAATTTGTGTTTGAGCGTGTTAAATGCATCGGTGCTGAAAAACTGTCTTGCTATCTAGTGCTCCTTGTCAGTTTTACTCCTACTGCATGAGAAAGCACATAACACTATTGTTAAGATTACAATTAATAACAGTAAGAACCAATAACATTCCAGACAATAAATTAAGAAAATAGCAAAAAAGATGCAGTTTACATAGTGTGACACTGATAACACTGCCCAGCTTAATGTGAGGAGCCAGTTCACACTTGCAGTGAAGATTGACAGTTACCCTGACAGTGAAGTTAAAGCATTCAAGAAGTTGGGAGTAGGCAAAACAAATGCAGCAGATCCTCAGTAACTCAGACAAGACACTGTTTTAATTCAACACATGAGAAAAACTATCTTGAGGTACCTATAGTTCAAGAATAAAATTCAGAAACTCAGTCTTTGTACATAGTTCACATCCTTCACATTGTCTTAACTAACCAATTCTAAATTCTTTCATACATTTCTGTATGGAAGTTAAAAAAAAAAAAAAAAAAAAAAAAAAAAGTTGCATGTCAACCGATTTCTAATTAAGCTTTCATAAAAAGATACAACTAGGCTATTTGGGTGTAATACAACATAGTATACTAATGCTTATTACACTATTATATCTAAACTAGTACAATCATAATGTTTTAAAAATACACTGCATAATAAAGGGACATCCAAGATGGTTGCACACCGATCAACAGCTTAACTTCACCTCTCCCAGTGTGAATAAAAGAAACTGAGAGATAAGAGACAGGTACTCTTGTCACTTTTAGTAAACTCACTTACTGGCTGGTAATTGCACCACCAGAATGCCAGCAAAGGCGAAAGCCTGAAAGAAAATCAATTAGAAAAGATGAGTAGAAAACACTGACTGGGAAGAATCTTGCAGCTGTTCAGCAAAAAGAAGTTTAAGCTCCACTTTGGCGCAAAACATGACATCCAGTAATCTAGAGGAAAAATAAGTTAGATGTGCTTACAGATGATTACAATAAAAGAATCAAAACAATGAAGGAATACATCAATTCAAATAAAAGGCTGGAAAAACATGGAAGAAGCTTTAAACAGATAGCCAGACGAATAAACTGCAAAAATCAGCGATCAAAATGAAGAAAAGTCTGGCTGAGTAGGAGACTGCTCGCAAAGAGATATTTCAAGAAACAAGATTTTCAGAAGCAGACTGTTAATTTTATGAAAGCACAAATAAGCAACTGTAGTTATTCCACAGCAGAATTTGCTAACTGAAAGGGCATATCATGTGTAAGCTCAAAACCTGGCAAGGAGAAAGCAAGCAGGACCTGTATTAGTAAAGATGCAATTCTACCAGCAGAAATAATTGATTGACAAAACTATGGCAGAAGGGCAAAGTATTAAAAGTTGTAAACAGTAGAGTGGTTGTGGAAAATGATTATTCACTGTACACCAGGTAGAAGAGAAGCAACTTTTTTTCCAGCAAACAGGGAATGTTGAGAGAAAGGTTTGGGATTCAAGATACTGTATCCAGCTGTCTTTAGAATAGTTTTTTCTGGAGGATAAAAGTCATTTTTGATGCAGAACAGGCTAAGTCTGAAATAACAAAAGTTTGTTCAACAAAAATTGAGACCTCAAGCATAAGGGGACTTTCCTTCTCATTCTTTTGATAATAAAAACTCAGAGAGATACTTTGCTGGTGAAACCTTTTCCGATGTTCCAAGTGAAAAATGCTTGAGAGACAGAGAAAAGCACAAGAGTTGACTAGAAGAATCGTGAGTACCTTGGAAATGAACTGGAGTTTGGAGTTGGGAGATGTAGCTGATCAGGAAGACAACCACCAACTTTAACATTAGTGAATAAATGTGAGATTACAAAGCAATAATCTCATTTGCGAAATATGGCTGTACATGAAAAAGTGGATAGATAGACTTTTGTTGACTTTGTCAAACTGTGGGGGAATGAAAGGCTTTTGCACCACTTCATGTCAATAGTGTTTGGAAGGACACTAAGGGAAAGGAAGGAAAAAGGTAACTAAGTAAAAAAAATTGTTCTTAACCGTATTTCTATAAAACCTTTCATGGTATAAATTACACGTTATATGGTAAATCATGTTCAGATAGCCTATGTATTAAAGATATTAAAGTGAACAGATGTTTTTTCTTTCTTATTTTTTAGTATTAAGAAATTTAGACATTACAATGCAAACAGAAATAAAGGCTAAACAAAAGCATGTTCAAGTTAACAGGCCGGAAACTTGGGTTGCTGATGTGGAACATGGGGTGCAAAAGTACACAGATCATAATATATGCAGAGTTGATATGCTTTCTCTTACTTTTACATTGGTGAATGCCTGAATTAAGACCCATGACTTAATCTAATAATAAGTTTTAAGTGGAAACAAGTAAATAGTAGTAAACTGCAAAGTGCTAAAGAAAAAATAATGGAGTACATTGATAACATGCATGAGTTAGAAAGATTGCTGTTAAGCAACTGACATCTGATAATTCCAGAAGACAAAAACTTTTAGCACAATGACTTAAACAACAGAGAGTAGAAAGGGGTGTTGCCAAACTAAGGGAGCCTATAACAAGAAAAACAACCAGAGATCCTGCACAGATAGAGATATTTTGGAAATTTTTTGAAAATGTGTATAAAACAGAGAAATGTAGAAATCAAGAAAAAGCACAAATTGAAATATTTATGAAAGACTTAAACATGTCAATGTTAGAAGGTGAAGAGGCTCAGCAATTAAGACTTAAGACAGTAGATGAGAGGAGATATAAATGGTGATGTATAACCAATCTGCAGGAAAATCCCTAGGAATACATCGTATTTCAGTGGAAATCTGAAAGCTAGGACAGTAAAAGTGATAAAGATCTGGAAGGTTTTGTTTAACAGTATTTTTAAAAGGAGGGGAAGCACCAACATCCTGGGAAAAAAGCTAATTAAGCTAATACCTAAAAACAGTAAAGACCCATTAGATCCAGCTTCATGTAGGTCTATTTCAATTTTAAACCATGATTATAAAGTGTTTATGCATACAATGGCTAACAGAATGGTAAAGGTGTTGCCAAAATTTCAAAGCATGGATCAATCTGGTTTAGTGGAGGGGTGGTAAACAACAGACAACATTAACAGAACAATGATTATCTAGAAGGAAGCAAAATTTAAGAAAATATTGCTGTTGTTGGTGGGTCTTGATGCACAGAAGGCATTTGACAAAGTAAGCTGGGATTTTATGAGCAGGGCAATGAAAGCATTTGCATGCCATGATGTAATAATAAGGTTAATTAGGCGGATATATAAGGGATTAGAGGCAAAAACCAAAAGTGGGAGGGTTCCTCTCTAAGCTGCGTCTGAACACAGGAACCAGGAAGGGGCGCCTTCTTTCCCTTTGATATTTGCTTTATACTTAGAACAGCTGGCAAAGAAAATATGGGACTCAGAAATTTAAGGATACAATTGGTATGGTAATCAAGAAAAGTTGGCTTTATTTGCAGATATTATTATTTTGTACCTGATTAAACCAGAAAAAAGGATATCTTAGTGTTGTGGAACATTCTGAGAATTTTAATTTTTTTTCGGGATATAAAATTGACGAAGATAAAATAAATGCTATAGCTGTAAATTATGTACCCACATTTATGGCGCAATGATAAAATTAAGTATTTAGGAGTAGGAGTAAAAAAAAGAAGTTACGTCTTACCACAACATTCCATCTGTGTTGTTGATCTTCTTTCATTCATCACTGATGGGTTCGGTTCTGAGTCCTTGGAACCAAGTCGGCCTTTTACCAAGCTCGCGCAAGCCAAAAACGCTCGAGCTAAGCTTCTACCCAGAATGCCCTTCTGTTACCTCAAATCGAGTTTGCTAGAGACAGAGAAGTAAAGCAGAGGCCACTTGTTCACAAGTACCCTAGGACACCACTTGGACCCAAAGCGTCCCTCAGGAGCCTTAGGTGGGGGAAGGAGGGTGGGATGTGATAAATGAAAGAAGATCAACAACATAGATGGAACATTATGGTAAGACATAACTTCTTTATCTGATGGGCGGCCCTTAGAGTACCACTGAGCCAAAGGCAGCTCTCCCTCTGGAGACCAAATCCAATTTGTAATGATTGATAGAGGTATGAGGTTTAGTCCAAGTGGCTGCTGTGCAATGTCATCCATGGAAGCTCTGGAATGGAAGGCTATAGATGTTGCCATAGCACTTGTGGAATGGGCTTTTACCTTAGGCATATGTTCTTTTGAGAGAGAATAGATAAAAACGTATGCAGTCCCTTAGTCATTTCGATAACATAACATTGGAAACAGGACTTCACATTATAGGCCCAGAAAAGAAAATTAAAAGCTGATCAGATTTACGCATAGGCTTGGTCCTGTTTAGGTAGAATCTCAGCTGCCTGTGCACATCTAAGGAATGTAGGCAGTACTCTCCTTTATTGGAAAAATTTGGAAAGAACACTGGTAGGTCAATGGTCTGGTTAATGGAAAAATCAGAAACAACTTTGTGCAGGAAGGATGGGTTCATCCGGAGTGACACACTGTTTTTATGGAAGACCAGATAGGGCCTTTTTATACACAATGCCTGCAGCTCAGAAACTCGCCTGGCTGACGTGATAGCTACCAAAAACAAGGATTTCCAGGACAAAAACCTTAGGACGCACTTTGCTGCAGGCTCAAAGAGGGGGTTGAGTCAAGGACTGAAGGACTAAAGTGAGGTTCCATGGTTCTACAGGCTGTTTAAATAGAGGCCTGATGTGAGAAGCTCCCTTGAGGAAAGCTATACATAAGACACAAGGAGATGAGATGAGTGCCATCTAGACCATTGTGGAAATTAGAAATTGCCGCCAGGTGTACTCGTATGGTAGAGGCAGAAGCTCCATCATCAAAGAACTTAGACAGGTATTGTAACACTGCAGTTACCAGAGCCGAATACGGGTCTAGCATGTTATCCTTTGACCAGGTGGGGAACCTTTTCCATTTATCCTGATAAAGTCTTCTGGTGGATGGTTTATGAGAGGTCAGAATGATGTCCCGAACTGGTGAGGTGAGATTAGCTTGCCTGGCAACTAATGGAAGTGGAGAAATCAAGCAGTTAGCTTGAGAATGGACAGATTCGGATGGCTCAACCCTTGGGGGTGAGTAATCAAATCTGGAAGAGGGTCCAGAATCCATGGCAGGCATACTAGGTGAGGCCAAAGGAAGGGGAACCAAACTTGAAGAGACCAGAACAGGTCTATGAGGATGAGCTTGCATCTCAACCGAAGAGCTTTCCTTAGGAATTGTGGAATCAGGGGAATCCGAGGATAAGCATAAAGAAGTCCGTGAGCAATCGTGGATCAGAACATCCCTTGGGGACTCCCCCTCTGGGGGAAACAGGGCAAAATAGCTGCTGCACTTGTTCAATGGGGAGGTGAAAAGATCGCAGCAAGGTTGGCCCCAGTGGCTGAAGATTTCTGTCGCCACCTCAGGGCACTGGATTTGGTATTGGAGAACAATATTTTTCTATGTAATGGTGCCCATTATAGGCAAATAGATGTAGCCATGGGCACACCCTGTGCAGACTCGTACACTAATTTGGTACTGGCCTTTTGGGAGGAACAAAACATCTTTAGTAATAGTCACCAATGGACAGCAACACTAAATACTATGCTAGATTTGTAGATGATATTTTTTGTTGCGGGGGCATGATGCTGGAGAGTTGCTGAATTTTGTTAACTATATGGAAAGTACTACCATTTTTTTAAGGTTCAGTACCAATTTTAGTGAAGACACCATAGATTTTTTGGATGTCACCTTAATTATGAATTATAATGGGAAACTGGACACGATCTTACACAGAAAACAATGTTGGAGAAACCACTATTTGGATTCTCACAGTATGCATCCTAAGCATACATTTCGTAATATAGTTAAAGGACAGGAAAAAGAAGTTATGTACCTACCACAACATTCTATGTTTGTTGTCCTTCATCTCGCCTTCCTTCTTGCTGGTTGGGTTCGGAGCTGATCCTCGGCTCCAACTCGGCCGATTTACTATAGCTTGAGAGCTTTTACTGGCTCGAGGCTAACCCCTATTCCCAACATGCCTAGTGGTAGCTACCAGGATCTCGTTTGTAATAGCCCACACTAGACATACATAGTAAAAAAAAACAACTTTTTTATTAAGCTCCTAAGAATTTAAGACAGGAAGGAAAGATGAACAAAACAAGGCATGGTTAACTAACCTGGTATGTCAGCAGGAAATTCAGCCAGTGTAACCAATAAAGGAACTCCTCTCGATCCTCCAGGAATGGGGAACGGAGGGTGGGATGCAGGAAGGAAGGCGAGATGAAGGACAACAAACATGGAATGTTATGGTAGGTACATAACTTCTTTATGTTATGTTGTCCCATCTCACCTTCATTTTTGCTGGTTGGGACCGTGTCCCCAGCACCTGGTTCTTGGGTGGCTCACTGGAACAAACTCTTCAGGACCGTGAAACCAAAGGATGCCCAAACTCTTCAGGACCGTGAAACCAAAGGATGCCCTATTCTAGGAGACCACATCCACTTTGCAATGAATGATAAAGGTATGAGGATATGCCCATGTTGCTGCTGCACAGATTGAATCTAAAGGCAATTTAGCTTGGAAGGCAACAGAGGTGGCTAAGGCCCTGGTTGAATGTCCTCTGGGCCTTCATGGGAGTATCTTTTTATGCAAATCATATGAATAACTGATTGCGTTCGACAACCATTTTGATAAGGTCACTTTTGAAACTGGAGAATCTTGTTTATTGTCAGCAAAGGATACAAACAATTGGTCTGATTTTCTAAGGTCTTTGGTCCTGTGTAAATAAAAACGTAATTGTCTATGAACATCCAATTGGAGGAGTCTATACGCTGCCTTGTTGCCACAATTGAGGAAGAACACAGGAAGCTAAATGGACTGATTTAAGTTATACTCTGAACATACCTTTGGCAAGAAGGAAGGACGGGTCCTAGCAAAGACTTTATCTTTGTGAAAAATGAGATACGGTGGGCGAATAGACAAAACATGTAATTCAGAAACCCTTCTAGCTGAGGTTATAGTAACCAATAATAGGGTTTTCCACAACAGAAATTTCAGGGGACAAGATGCTGCTGGTTCAAAAGGTGGCAGAACCATAGAAGCTAAAATCAAGTTTAGGACCGGGGGGGGGGTCTCTTACTGGGGGCCGTAAAAGAGTTGTACCTCATAAGAATGCTCTGCACAGCTTATGGGACATGATGTTAGAACCCAAGTCTCCTACATGAAAACTGGAGATGGCAGCTAGTTGGACCCTAATAGTAGCTGCAGCTGCCCCTCTTTCAAAGGCTTCGGCCAGAAAGTCAAGAATCTTGTGAACAGGAGCAGTGAAGGGATCAATGTCATTATTCTTCGCCCAATAAGAGAACTTCTTCCATTTGCTAGTGTAAATCCTCCTGGTAGTGGGCTTGTGAGAGGACACTAGGATGTGTTGTACAGCTGTGGAAATGTTTGGGAGCCTGGCTAAGACTGGAAGTGGAGGAACCAAGCAGTCAGCTTGAGAGTTTGGAGGGAAGGATGAAGCCCACCTGACTGATGCGTCAGGAGGTCCGGAACTGGGTCTAGTATCCAAGGCTCCGGTTGATGATGGCGAAGTAATGGGAACCATATCTGATGAGGCCAGTAAGGAGCAATGAGGATGAGTTTGCAGCCCAGCGACTTTGCTTTCTGAAATACCTTTGGAATTAGAGGGAAAGGTGGAAAGGCACACAGTAGTCCCAGAGGCCAATCGTGGCCAAGTGCATCCCTGGGTGACTGTCCTGAAGGGGGGACTAGAGCAAAGTAGCTGCTACATTTGTTGTTGAGGGGAGTGGCAAAAAGATCACAGCATGGCTGGCCCCATTTGCAAAAAATCAAGTTTGCACCTTTTTGCTTCAGGGACCACTCATGAGGCATGGGGATAGCCCTGCTGAGCCTGTCTGCTATCACGATGGGTTTTCTGGGAATGTACGTCGCAATCAGAAAACGTTGGGAAGACATTGCCATACTTGAAGCGCCTCCCGACATAAGGGGTATGATCTGATTCCACCCTGTTTGTTGATGTACCATACCACTGACATACTGTCCGTCTGAAATGCAATGGTCCTGGTAGGTAGAGAGTCTTGAAGTGCTTGCAATGCAAGAAGCAGAGCTCTCATCTCTAGAACACTGATGTGCAAATGGTACTCGTGAGATTGCCACGTTCCTTGGACAGTCCATCTCAGATAATGCCCTCCCCACCCTATCTGGGAGGCATCCATGGTCAGTGTGGCTACAGGATGGGGCTATAGAAAGGGTCTGCCCAGAACCACCTGGGGAGAGACAAGCCACCATACTAAGCCTTTTTGCAAGTTTACATGATCAAAATCATGTGTGACATTGGTGAATCCTGGAAAGACCACTGAGTGAAAAGAAGCCACTGCAGAATCCATATGTGGAAGCGTGCCAAAGGAACTAGTGTAATTGCAGCAGCCATTGAGCCCAAGACTTGTAAAACTTCTCTTGCCTGAACTCACGTCTTTTATATGAGAAACAAAACTTGCTGATGAATGTCTGACACCCTGTCTTGAGGCAGTTTTGCTATCATGCATCTTGTATCCAAGTCTGTCCCGATAAAGGTAACAGACTGACAAGGCAATAAAGGCAGACTTTTCTTAGTTTATGGTGATGGCTAACTGGGAACAAGTTTGGATTGTGTAGTCCCATGCTTTGATCAGTTGAGGCTCAGTGGTAGCAGTGAGGAGATAGACATCTAAGATATTGAAACACCTGGAATCGTAGATGCCTCAGGTGAGCCGTGACCACTGCCATACACTTGGTAAACACCCTAGGGGCTGTGGTGAGACCAAAGGGCAGGGCTCTGAACTGATAATGACTGGCTCCCAGCCAGAAGCGTAGGAATCTCCTGGATTGCCTGTCCATTTTTATGTGGTAGTACACGTCCTGTAAATCTATGGAGCACATCCAATTGTCCTGACCCAAGAAGGAAAGAATGGACCTGCAGTGTTACCATCTGGAACTTCGTCTTTTTGACCGACTGGTTTAGCTTGCTTTGATCTAAAATGGGTCTCCAGTCCCCTGTCTTTGTTTGGAACTAAAAAGAACCTTGAGTAAGTTCCGGATCCAATTTGGTCTGCGGGGACTTCTTGGATGGTTCTTTTTTCTAGCAATTTTTGAATCTCTAGGACTGCGTGATCCAGAAGACTGGGTGGAACATCTGGGATAGAACGTTTTTCTTTTGAGGGGTGTAACTGAAAAAAAGGAATTTTGTAACCCCTGGATATTACTGACAGAACCTATGGTTCTCTTGTGATAGCTTGCCAGGCTGATGGGTACAGTGATAGTCTGCCCCCGACTGCCTCCAGTGGTGGACAGCCATGCCTCCCTTCAGGAGTGCTGGAAGGGCCTAGCAGAGAACGCATCTCTGTCACCCTGCTGTTGCGGACCTTCTCTGCCACTAGGATGGCATATTCCGTTGTTGCTTCCCCCTCTACCCCTGGGGGAAAATTCTCCACGCGTCAGGAGAAGTTCCCTGGGATTTTCGGAACCACATCTTTCCACTCTTCTGACCTTTAAGATAGGGTCTAGATGGAGTGGAAAAATGGATTCCTACGGCAGAGAATCTTGCCATCCTGTTCACACCTGGTGAGAGTCTCTTTTACCTGAGGTCCGAACAAGGACAAGACATTGAAGGGTGTGTGTTTGTAAATGAAGACTTAAATGGTTCCACAAACTGGCAAAGGCGCATCCAGGAGTGTCTCTGCAAAGCTACTCCAGTACCTGCTACCTACTCGCTCCATCTGCTGCATAAGAAATGAGCCTCATGGAGGAGTTAACCACGGAGGTCAAGGTCGTGAGCTGGGAAGCTGCCCTGTTAGCAAATCCCTCAGCTGTAGGATCTTGCAGGGTATCTCCTAGATCCTTCAGGAGGCCCATCTGAAGTTGTGTGAAGTGAGAGAAGTAATTCAGTGACCTGAGAGTAATGGTCGCTGAACAAAACATATACTTCCCATACCTGTCCATCATATGAGACTCCTTGTTCAGCAGATGGGACAGATGAAGTTTCCACAAGTTCCTTCTTAGTGGCTGCTGCCACCACCATGGCATCAACAGGGACCCCTTTGGAAAGGAAAGACTTATCCTCGGGAGCAGTAATAAATTTATTCGGTCTCCACGGAAAGTATAGTTGTGTACACTTACCATAAATGTAGATGTTCGAATGTATTCACTGTTGCAGTCATCACACTTGGGTTATCTGCCTACAGGTAGCCCTCAGTCAGCCCAAATACCAGAGTCTTGGGATTTCTGCGTCAGATGCTGTCAATTCTTCCATGACGTCAGGTCATCTAGGGATATAAAACAGGCAACCGATGCCATTACATCAGTTTTTCTTGCCCCAGATGTCAGGCCCCCCCAAATAGGAAGCTAGTATATGGTGTGAAACACCACCAGCAAAAAGTAAATACCCCTGCCATAATAAATGGCCATATAGAGGATAAGTAGAAAGGATAGAGAAAAACAGGGGGCTGGAGGGAGGGAAACCAGGACAGCAACAGTGAATACACTCGAACATCTACATTTATGGTAAGTGTAAGCAACTGTACTATGCTCTTTGTGTTTCACTGTTGCAGTCATCACACCTGGGTTGATTCCCAAAGCTGAGGAAGGGTGGAGGCATTCAAGAGTTAGGGCTGGCTAGCAGGCCTTTTAAGACTGCTGTAGCAAATCCAGCTCTGGATTTAGAAAAAAAATAGGCAAGTGGTAATGTTTGGTGAAGGTGTGTACATAACTCCAGGTTGCAGCTTCCAGAATGTCCCTGGTAGAGACTCCCCTGAGAAATGCTGTAGAAATGGAAGTGGCCCTAGTGGAATGTGTTCTGATCCCCGGTGGGGTAGGTTTTCCATGGTGTTTGTAGCAGAAATGAATGCAGTGTGCTATCCATTTGGAAATAGTTTGCTTTGAAATGGCCTTGCCCTCTGCCCCTGCAGCAAAGCTGACTAGCAGTTGGTCAGATTTTCTGAAAGGTTTAGTCCTGTCAAAGAACCTGTGCTGTCTGTGCACGTCCAAGGAGTGCAGGATTCTCTCCCCCTTTATTTTGAGGATTAGAGAAGAAGGTTGGCAAATGGATGGCTTGGTTTAGAGCCACACTTGAGACCACCTTAGGCATAAAGGATGGGTTAGTCCTGAGGGAAACCCTGTCAGCATGGAAAATTATACAGGGTTCCACAGCCATTAGTGCCTGTAACTCAGACACTCTTCTAGCTGAGGTTATGGCTAAAAGCAAGGCTGTTTTCCAAGAAAGGAATTTTAACTCTGCTGAAGCTGCAGGTTCAAAAGGGGGGAGCGTGAGCTTTTCCAGTACAAAGTTAAGGTCCCAGGCAGGGGTGGGTGCTCTCCTAGGGGGCCATATGTTGTTAGCCCCTCTCAGAAATTGTTTGATGAGAGGGTGAGAGAATAGAGGTGGCTCAGTATTATAATGAGCTGAGATGGCAGAGGCATGAATCTTAATGGAGGAGAAGGACAGGCCTCTGTGGAGTAGATCTGCTAGGTAATCAAGGATTTGAGATGAGGAGGGCACAGCTGTGTCCCTTCCTTGAGACTAACTCCAAAAGTAATATCTTTTCCACTTTTCAGCATAGGATTTTCTAGTACTAGGCCTTCTGGCCTCATGAATGACGTCGAGCACCTGCTTGCTCGGGGTTGCTGGTGGAGTATTCAGGGGATAAGCCAGGCTTGCAAGGTTTAGTGTTTGCAGCTGTGGATGCAAAATCTGTCCCTCCTGCTGAGGCAGCAGGGAAGGAGTCTGATGAAGGTGCCAGGGTGGCACTGTTGTCAGACTGTATAAGAGATGGTACCAGTGCTGGCATGGCCAATCTAGGGCAATAAGAATTGCCCTTGGGCTGTCCTGTCGGATCTTGAGTAGTACCTTTAGGAGGGGCAGAGGGGGAAAGGCATAAATTGAGAGGTTTTCCCATTTGAAGGAAAAGGCATCCACCTTTCAGGCCCACTGTGAGAGTTCCTGGTGAAAAATTTGCTCAACTGGTGGTTCTCGGTGGAGGCAAAGAGGTCCACCTCCGGTGTTCCCCACCTCGGGATTAGAAAGTTGAAGGTGTTGGGCTCTAATTTCAACTGGTGCGAGTCCAGAAGATCTCTGCTTAAGTCATCTGCCAGTGAATTCTGTTTGCCTGGCAGGAATTGAGCTTGCAGATGCACTTGGTTGCTCAAGGCGGTGTTCCACAGAGCCATGTCTAACCTGCAGAGTGGATAAGAATGGGTTCCCCCGTTTGTTTATGTACCACATAACTGTAGTGTTGTCTGTTTTTATCATCAGCTGTCCTGGAAGGATTAGGTATTTTAAGGCATACTGTACAGCTAACATCTCTTTTTGATTGATGTGCAGGAGAATTTGTCCAGGGGTCCATTTTCCCTGAATGCATTTGCCTGCCATGTGAGCCCCCCCATGCATAGTCTGATATGTCTGTAGTCAGGGTTTGGGTGGTGAGGGGTTGAGTGAAAGGCAGTCCCTTGATGTGGTTGCATGCTTCTGCCCACCAAAGGAACTCTACCCTTAGATAAGGAATGATCAGAATGACTGTTTCCAGGTCCTGAGAATGTTGGCACCAAAGACTTTTTAAGTACCATTGAAGTTTCCTCATATGCAGTCTTGCATATGGAATTAGCAGAATGCATGAGGCCATGAACCCTAGGGCTTGCAGTATTTTCCTTGCAGATAGCTGGGTTTTGGTGGCCATGTGTTTGAAGTAATTGTTCAAATAGATCTGTTTTTCTGGTGTGAGAAAGGTCATCTGGGAAGTTGTGTTCAAGCTTGCTCCCAGGAATACGATTTTTTTGACTGGGCACCAGTTGTGATTTCTTTTCATTGATGGTGTACCCGAATGAAGACAGGAGTCTTTTTACAAATGCCAGGTGTTGAAGTAGTAATTCCTGACTGTCCGCCTGAATCAGGCAATCGCCCAAGTATGGGAAAATTTGGAAATTTCTCTGCCTGCAGTATGCAATGGCTGGAGCCAGGCACTTTGTGAATACTCTGGACGCGTTAGACAAGCCAAAGGGAAGTGCAGAGAACTGATAGTGCATAGACCCTGCCCTGAAGAGAAGATATATCCTGCAAGACTCCCTTATGGGGATGTGCAGATAGGCTTCTTTTAAGTCTAGGGTGATTAGCCAGGCATCCTTGGCTAGCACAGGGAGAAGCTGTTGCAGGGTTAGCATTCTGAATTTTGGGACCACCAGAAAGGTGTTGAGAATTGGTAGATCCAGGATTGGGCAACAAGAGCCCTCTTTTCTGGGCACCAGGAACAGTCTGGAGTAGAAACCCTGCCCCCTTTGTTCTACTGGAACAGGCTGGATGGCCCTGATATTGAGCAAGGAATGTACTTGCTTTTGAGCCCCTGCCCACTGGCTTGGAGGAAGGTCTGGAAACCCGCTTGGGGTTGGCAGGGAATGGAAATAAAATCTGTACCCCTGGGATACAATGTTTAGAACCCATCTGTCCTGAGTAATCAACATCCAGTTTTTGGCATGAAGGGCAAGTTTTCCTCCTAGGGGCTCAAGTAGATGGGCAGGGCTGGGAAGGATAATTGACAAGGCATTGTGAACTTTTACCATAAGGGGGTGGCTTGCCACTCCCTGTTTTTTTGAGGTGGGAGTACTCCATTGTTTAGATCTCTGCATACCCTGAGACTGTAGTCTTGGTGGTCTGGTTCCCCTGGGTTTGGATTGTGAAGGCCTGGAAGGGGCTGGAAAGGACCAGGTTTTTGTAGGCCAATGCCTTCTGAATCTAGGTGGCTGCACTTGTAAGAATTCTTTAACAGATTGCATAGATTTAGCTTTTTCTTCCATCTTTTTAAGAACCTCTTCTGCTTTGGTGCCAAACAAATGATCCTGATTTAAAGGAGCATCTAGTAATTTTGATTTCACATGGCCTGGCAAGGTTTGTTCCTTCAGCCAAGCATGCCTTCTCAGTACAGATCCACTAGCTGCAGCCATCCAAGATGTTTCTAGGGCATCAAAGCCACACTGCAAAGTATGCTTACTAACTTGGTTTGCAGAATGCATTAACTCTTGTAAATCTTTATTTTCTGCACAATCTGGAAGTAACACCATTTTTTGTTTAATCTGTTCCATAATATGTTGCTGGTACGTCAACATGAAAAGTACAGTTTTGTACCTACCATAAATGTAGATGTTGGAGTGTAAACACTGCTGCAGTCATTACACTTGGGTTATCCTGCCATCAGGCGGTCCTGCAGTCGGCCAGAGTTCCAAAGTCTTGGTCCGGCATCGATTGCTGTCACCTCCTCCCTGACGTCAGTGCGACAGGGGTATATAAGATGCAGCCGACGCCATTTTCTTCAGTTTTTCTTGCCCCAGATGTCAGGTGCCCCCAAATAGGTAGGCAATTCAAATTGCTAGTAAAATATACAAAAGAAAAGCAAACAACCATTTTTAGTTACCAGCAAATACTCCCTATAGGTAATAAAGGGTAGATGACCTAGGTAAGTAGCAGAAAGTAAGAGGGGAAGGAGGGAGGGTAACCTGGACTGCAGCAGTGTTTACACTCGAACATCTACATTTATGGTAGGTACAAAACTGTGCTAAGTTAATCATGTTACACTGCTGCAGTCATTACACTTGGGTGGAATCCCAAAGCTGAGGTAGGGAGGCTGGATCTATAAGGCATTAGGGGTGGCTATAAGGCCCTGCAGCACAGCAGAGGCGAAGCCAGCTCTGGATTTGGAGTATAAAGGCAAATGGTAATGTTTGGTGAAGGTATGCACAGAACTCCATGTTGTTGCTTCCAAAATATCCTTGGTAGGTACTCCTCTGAGGTAGGCAGTTGAAGTGGCTGTTGTCCTGGTGGAGTGAGATCTAATGCTGCTAGGTCCATGTTTCCCATGGTGGGTATAGCAGAAACGTATACAGTGTCCTATCCATTTTGAAATAGTCTGCTTTGAAATGGCTTTTCCCTGTGCTCCTGCAGCGTATGCTACCAATAATTGCTCAGATTTTCTGGTTTTGTCCAAGTAGAAGCGTAACTGTCTGTGAATGTCCAAAGAATGTAGTAGTCTCTCCCCTTTGTTATGTGGTTTTCGATAAAAAGTTGGCAAGTGAATAGTTTGGTTTAGAGCCACACTTGATACCACCTTTGGCATAAACGTAGGGTTAATTCATAAAGACACCCTGTCCTGGTGGAAGATGAGGAAAGGTTCCACTGCCATTAGTGCCTGTAATTCTGAAACTCTTTGTGCTGATGTTATTGCCAGTATCAGAGCAGTTTTCCAAGAGATATAGTTTAATTCTGCTGAGTTAGCTGGCTCAAAAGGAGATAAAGTTAATTTTTCCAAAACAAAGTTGAGGTCCCAAGTTGGTGTAGGTGCTCTATGGGGCAGTCTTATGCTTTTAGCCCCTCTAAGGTACTGTTTGAACAATGGATTAGAAAAAATTGGTGGATCCGTGTTGTAATGAGCAGAGATAGCTGAGGTGTGGATCTTGATGGATGAAAAAGAGAGGTCCTTGTCCAGCATCTCAGTTAAGTATTGAAGTATCTGAGGAATGTTTGAGACAAGAGGGTCAAGGCTGTGCACTTAGTTCCAGGCACAGAATCTCTTCCATTTATCAGAGTATGGTTTCCTGGTCCTAGGCCTTCTGGCCTCCAGAATGACATCCATAACAGCTTTGGAGAGAGGCATTGCTTGCTTGACTAATGAATTTTCCATGCAGCTAGATTTAAGGTCTTTAGCTGGCTGTAAAGTGTCTGATTGTTGTGTTGTGTCAGCAACTGTGAGATTTGAGGCAAAATCCAGAGTGGTTCTTGTGCTAAGTTCTTTAAGATTGGGTACCAGTGCTGGCGTGGCCAGTCTAGTGCAATCAGGATCATTTTGGCTCTTCCTGCCTGGCTTTTATGAGTACCTTTGGAAGGAGAGGTAAAGGTGGGAAAGTGTATACTTGTAGTTTTTTTCCAGCTGAATGAGAGGGCATCCACTTTCCATGCTTGTGGATGGTAGCTCCTTGTGCAAAATTTCTGTAATTGGCATTTCTTTGGGGAAGCAAACAGATCTATGCCCGGGCTCCATCATTTTTGTGTTATCATTCTGAATATTTGTGGGTTCAGTTCCCATTCGTGTGGGTCCATAATGTTTCTGCTTAGGTCGTCTGCCAGTGTTTTTCTCTCCTGGCAGGAATTGTGCTTGCAGATGAACTTGGTAGTTTAGAGCTGTGTTCCACAAGGTCTTGGCTTGTCTGCAGAGGGGGTAGGAGTGTGTGCCCCCTTGCTTGTTTATGTACCACATAACTGTGGTGTTGTCTGTCTTTAGTAGTAATTGTCCTGGATGCAGCAGGTCCTTGAAAGCTATAATAGCATTTTGTACAGCTAGCATCTCTTTTTGATTGATGTGGAGATGTCTTTGCTCTGTGGGCCACTCGCCCTGGATACATTTTCCTGCCATGTGTGCTCCCCAGGCGTAATCCGATGCATCTGTTGTCAGTGTCTGCCTGGCTGTAGGTTGAGTGAAAGGCTGTCCCTTGTTGAGGTGACAAGCTTGTGCCCACCATCGAAACCCCTGTTGTAGGCAAGGAATTAGTGGTATAACTGTTTCCAAACTTTGACAGTGTTGAGACCATACGCTCTTTAGGTACCATTGTAGTTTCCTCATATGCAGTCTGGCATATGGAATTAGTAGTATGCAAGATGCCATGTAGCCCAAGGCCTGCAGAATTTTTCTTGCAGGGAGTTGGGTCTTTGTTGCCATTAAATGAAAATATTGAGTCAGTTGTCCTTGCTTGTCTGGCATGAGATAAGCCATCTGGGCCGTTGTGTTCAAGCTGGCAGCCAGGAATATTATCTGTTGTGAGGGCACTAGTTTTGATTTCTTTTCGTTTACTGTGTACCCCAGGCGACTTAATAACTTTTTTACGTATGCCAGATACTTTAGTAGAATGTCCTTGCTCTCTGCTTGAATCAGGCAGTCGTCCAGGTATGGATAAATTTGAATTCCTTTTTGCCTACAAAATGCAATTACTGGTGCCTGGCATTTTGTGAAGACCCTGGATGCAGTAGATAAGCCAAAGGGCAGTGCAGACAATTGATAGTGCATTGAACCAGCTAGAAATCTGAGGTATCTTCTGCAGTTTTGTCTGACAGGGACATGCAGGTATGCCTCTTTGAGGTCCAAAGTCACGAGCCAAGCTTTCTTGCCCAGCATGGGAAGCTGCTGCTGTAGTGTCAACATTTTGAATTTCGGAACATCCAGGTAAGTGCTTAGTGAAGAAAGGTCCAGAATGGGTCTCCAGGCTTTGTCCTTTCTGGGAACCAGAAAGAGTCTTGAGTAAAATCCTTGTCCTTGTTCCTGTGGTGGTACCTTTTGAATAGCTCTCATGTCCATGAGTGCTGTAATTTATTTTTGAGCCTCTGCCCATTGATTTGGTGTCAGATTTGGCATTCATTTTAGCCTTGGCAGAGTGTGAAAGTGGAACCTGTAACCTTCAGATACAATGTTGAGAACCCATTTGTCTTTGGTGATGCAGTGCCAGTTGTGATAGAAAAGTACCAGTTTTCCTCCTAAGGGGGCTGTCAAGAGAGAGCTGTTTGGCAGCTGCAGTGGAAAGTCATTGAGGCTGCTTTTTATAAGGTTGAGGCCTGTCTTCCCCTTCTTTCTGGCCTGGTGTACTCCATTGTCGAGGCCTGTAAGGGCCTTGTGTCTGACCTCTACCTCTTGGACGTCTGTATCTGCCCCTTTGAGGTCTATCTGTGACTGGAAAGGACCAATTCTTTGTTGGCCAATTTCTGCTAAAACGAGGAGGCTGAACCTGTAAGAAATCTTTCACCGTTTGCATAGATTTTGCCTTATCTTCTATTTTCTTTAATACCTCCTCTGCCTTAACTCCAAACAGCACATCCCGCTGCAAAGGTGCATCCAATAATTTGACCTTAACATGATCTGGTAACGTATGTTCTTTTAACCAAGCATGCCTTCTAATGACAGAGCCTGTAACTGCTGCTCTACAGGAGGCCTCTAAGGAATCAAACCCACATTGCAAAGTATGTTTTCCCACTTGTTCAGCTGCATGCAATAAATCCTGCATTTCTTTAAGGTTAGGAGGATCTGAATCTGGAAGCATCTTTTGTTTCAACTGAGACATCAAAAATTGTTGATATTTTAGCATGTGAAACTGGCAATTCAAGGCTCTCATTGCTAAAGTTGCAGACGTATATACCTTCTTTCCCCATCTGTCTAATGCTCTGGAATCTCTGTCAGAGGGAACTGGGTTTTTTGCTGATGAGGCCTTAATCCCTTTGGGTCCATGAGAAATAGTTTCAGGGTCAGCAACAGGGCTTTTATACAGAAATTTGTGAGAGTCAGGGACGCTGTAATATCTATCAGGTTTAACTGGGGCTGGGGGTAAGGAGTCAGGGTTTAAACTGGATTCAGTGTACACATCATCCACAATATCTAAAACTTGTGGGATAGCAAGGGGTCTGGGTTGAGGCAATAAAAGGAAGTCTCTGAACCTTTTCTTGGATTCTGAGTAATCCTGGCCTTCCCAATGGAAATGTTCCCTCATGGTATGTAAGGTCTCCCCAAAGGAGTAATTCTCAGGCGTTGGGGCTGATGGAATTGATTCCTCAGCATCAGAATCCTCATAAAGGGGTAAATAATATCCTAGGTCCGAGGAAGAGTCTGAGGAAATGGACACCTGGTCAGAAGATTCATAGTCTGCATCCTGTCTGGGCCTTTTATCAGGAGGGGGATGGGATCCTCTGATCAGGGTGATTAGGTCCTCGGCCATTTTTAGCATTTGTTTCTTAGGCATAGAAGCCTGTCCTGGAAAAAGTTGTGTCTGTTTCTTTGCTTTTAAGGGGGGCTTAGACTTAGCAGAGGGTTTTAATGGTTAAGTGGGTAGGTCTGAAAACACCCTCTGTAGCTGTGGTTTGCTCAGCTACTTCGGTTTCCTCTGTAGGGTTAGGATCGGAAAGCTGAAAACCTAGTGCATCTGAAGGCCCAGCCAGCTCCACATGGGAGTCGGAGGCGGTCTGTGATTCTGTGGAAGCGGTCGTCAGGGGCTGCGTAGGCACCTCGCTGAAAACCGGAGAACCGGCGACCGGCCTAGAAGAGGCCTCGTCGTCAGTTTTGGGCCTTGGATGCTTGTCCTTGTCCTTTTTATGCATTGCGGTCGTCGGAATTTCCGATGGCATGGTGTAATTGAATTTTCTGCCAAAATAATGTCGGGCAAAATCAAACCGATGTTTAATAGTGCGCTTGTTAAACCTACCACAAAACCGACAACCAGTGACGTCGTGGTCAGGGCCTAGGCATGGAATACAATAGGAGTGGAAATCCTTATGAGGTATTTGCTTCCCACAAGAAATACAGTTATTTACTTTTACTGACATTGGTCTGAAGCAAGAAAAAGTTTCCCCAATGGGGTACTTAGCTTTTTTAGAAGACTTCGGTTCTGGATTCGGAATGAAAATCTCTGGAGTCGGCCGACCGGCACTTGCGAACTGCTTCTGCTTCGGGCACTGCTCGACAAGAAAGACTGAAGAAAATGGCGTCGGCTGCATCTTATATACCCGTGTCGCACTGACGTCAGGGAGGAGGTGACAGCAACCGACGCTGGACCAAGACTTTGGAACTCTGGCCGACTGCGGGACCGCCTGATGCACACGATGAACATCTGGCAATTCAATGCCCTGATGGCAAGAGTTGCAGAGGTATATACGTTCTTGCTCCATCTGTCTAAAGCTCTGGAATCCCTGTCTGAAGGAGTAGGGTTTTTGGCTGTAGTAGCCTTAATACCTTTAGGCCCTAGGAAATGGTCTCTGGATCTGCAGTAGGATTCTTAAAGAGAAATTTGTGAGAATCAGGTACTCTGTAGTACCCGTCAGGTTTTCTAGGGGCCGGTGGTAAAGTATCTGGAGTAAGACTGGATTTGATAAAGGCATCATCTACAACATCCAGGACAGGGGGTATAGCTAGGGGCCTGTGCTGAGGCAGCTCTAAAAATTCTCTGAGTCTCGTTTTGGACCGAGGATAATCCTGGCATTCCCAGAGGAAATGCTCTGTTAAAGTATGCAAGGTTTCACCAAAAGAAAAATCCTCTGAATGGGAGGCAGAGGGAATGGATTCCTCTGCATCTGAATCCTCAAAGATAGACAAGGGTATGTACTGGTAATCAGAAGGGCCACAGTCAACGGACTCCTGGTCTGTAAAATCAGAAAGAAACTCAATTCTTGGTCTCTTAGCAGGGGAAGGCTAGCTTCCCCTAATTAGGGTAATAAGGTCCCGATCTACACAAGACAGAGACCCTCACTATCACTCTTCAAGAGGAGCCTTGATGACTGGATGGGTAACAGAAAGATCACACCAACAGCACTACTAGATAGGGGCCAAGGGTTCTAGCTGCTAGTACAAGGGTCTAGGGAACTACTAAAGGGGCGGTGGATACCGCACAACCTGGCTGGGCTAATATATGCCTTCGGGCAGATAGCCCAGTACCAACCTATGAACCTATAAGGTCTTCAGCCATTCTAAGCATTTGTTTTTGAGGCATGGGAGCTTGAGCATGCACTTTGGTCGTCGGTTTTCTAGGCGTAATGCGTACTCTGAGCCCGAGAAACTCTGTAGTTTTAGCTAAAAAAGAAGTTGTCAGTTTAATGCGAACATCGGTAGGTCAAAATACACAGTCAGAAGCTGGTGCCTGCACAGCGGCTTCGGACCCATCCAAGGTAGAGACATCTGCAGGTTCCATAGTCGAAGAAGCATCACACGGCATACCGAACTCCGAATGGATCTCAGCAGAGGCCTGCGAATCTCTAAAAGCAGGCATCAGGGGCTGCAAAGGAGCCTCACTGAGTACCGGCGGACTGGCGACTCGCTTAACGGAAGTGTTGTCAGCAGTTTTTGACCTATGCAGTCTGTCTCTGTCTTTATCTTTGCGCCTTTTCGGAAGATCGGTAGTCGGATGGCTTACCGAAGCCATTTCGGAATACGGAGAATGACAGTGAAAGAATTTAGCGAAAAAATTGCCTAACGAAGAATAGTTCCGGCGTTAAACAAGGCACAAAACCGACAGCGAGGGACATCGTGGTCTGGGCCTAAACAGGTGACGCAGTAAGAATGAAAATCTCTGTGAGATATTTACTTTCCACAGGCAAGACAATTGTTAACTTTTTCTAACATCAGTTAGAGCAAGAAAAAAGAATCCCCAATGGGGTACTTCGCTTTAGAAGACTTCAGGTTTGAAACTCGAAAAATGAAAATTTCAGCTAGCAGCTAACCGGCACTTGCGAACTGCTTCTGGCTCCTTCTCGGCAAGAAAGACTGATGTAATGGTGTTGGCTGCCTGTTTTATACCCCTGATGACCTGACGTCATGGAAGAAGCGACAGCATCCGAAGCAGAAATCCCAAGACTATGGTATTCGGGCCGATTGAGGGCTACCTGCAGGCAGATAACCCAAGTGTGATGACTGCAACAGTGAAACACAAAGAAGGTCACGGTGAGCTGCCTGTCGGGCGCTAGGATCCGCCACATAACACAAGCACTCAGGTCACTCCAAGGCAAGTACAAATATGACTCCGTCATTGTCCATGCTGGTGTGAATGACCTGAGACGTACCTCCCTGGACTACATGAAAAGAGACATAGAGGAGCTCTCTGAGCATGTAAGCCCAGGCCGGTATGACCCTGACTTTGAGTAGCATCTTACCCTCACCAAGAATGATGCCACAATATGAAGACAAGATGATCAATTTCAACAATTGGCTTAAGTGTTGGTGTCATTCAAAGGGGATCCAATGCCTGTCAGCCTGGGATGACATGCTCGACAAGCCACGATGCTTCACTAGGGACAGCTTGCACCTGTCACCCCTGGGCTTTCGGATATTGGCAAAGGCTCTTGCTACCCCCATAGTGCCTTTTTTAGGCAAGGCTCAAAAGACAAACCCACCTCCATAGGTATCACAAAGGATAAGAAACTAAGAGTAATGCTACTCAACGCCAGAAGTCTAAACCTCAAGATGCACGCACTCGAAACTCTCCTTAGCATGGAGAACATCGATATCTGTGCAGTAACAGAAACCTGGTTCAAGGCTCCCGAGAGCACCCCAGCACTACCAGGTTATACCTCATACCATGCTTTTCGGCCCAAAACTTGGACCGAACCACAAAAGGAGGAGGAGTATCAATATTCGTCAAAGATACCCACACCTCCAGGTTGGTGGCACAGCACGAAGCATCAGAGACTATCCATGTGCAACTAACTGTGGGTAAAACTGCCTTCCAGTTTATAGCCTGCTACAGACCACCCTCCCAAACACAGGAACCCCACTTGGCCTTCCTGATAATACTGGAAAATATGAAGGTCTCTCCAAACACCATTATATTGGGCGACTTCAACTACCCAAACATAGACTGGGAGCATTACTCTAGCTCCAACACCCTAGCCCAAAGGTTCCTAGAATTTATAAACTCAAATGCTATGGAACAACTTGTTACTACTCCCACAAGAGGGGAAAACATACTGGACCTGATCATCACCAACATGGGGACACTATGCTCCAGACCAGAAGTGTATCCCTCACTGGTAAGATCAGACCATAAACTAATCTCACTGGATATTCACATCCCGACCCCACCCCCTGCCCAGAAAACCACACTGGAAAACTTCTCTAAAGCAAATTTCACACGCCTCAAAACCGAGGCGAAATCCTTCAAAGCCCCCGGGCCTGTGGAAAATACGGCCCAGACCACAGAATCCTTTATAAACGCATTATATGAACACCTTCAGGAATGCAAGGTTCATGCAATCCCAAATAAAACCAAGACCCAATCCTCCAAAGGCAGACGTCCTGTCTGGTGGACCCCAGCCATAAACAAACTATACAATAGAAGGAGGAAGCTACTACATGATAGAGCAAAATCCCAAAAAGAGAAGGCATCTCTGATCAGTATTAGCAAAAAACTACGGGCACTCATAAAATTGTCTAAGGCCAGCTTCGAGAGAAAAATTGCACAGGACACTAAGGATAATCACAAGGCTTTCTTTAGTTATGTTAGGAACCTGGGTGGGAATTCCCAGATATGCTCAGAATTAGTCCAAAATGACAAAAAATACACCGAGCCCACAGACATTGCCAACATCCTAGCTGGCAGGTTCAGTGCAAACTTCTCCCCCCTCTCCCCACCAAAAGGGCAAATATCTATCCCAACAGAGTGCTGCCCCCCCCCGACATCTCAGATGCACAGGTAAGAGCCGCCCTCTCCAAAGCAAAAAACACAGCATCAATGGGACCAGACGGTGTCCCGGGCTGCATCCTACATGAACTCCAAGAAGAGCTAAACCCAAACATAAAACTACTGTTCAATCTTAGCCTTACTACAGGATATGTACCCAAAGAGTGGCGTACAGCAACAGTGGTCCCTCTCCACAAAGGTGGTGCCTCAACGGATCCTGGAAACTATCGCCCCATAAGCCTGACTAGCTTGGTCTGCAAAGCTATGGAAAGGATCATCATGGACCTCATAAAGATATTGGGGACCTACAGACACTGGATCCTACCCAGTTTGGCTTTGTTAAGGGCAGATCCTGCCTCTTAAACCTGGTCGATTTCTTTGAAACAGTCACCAAGGCCATTGACGAGGGGAAGGTGGTCCACACAGCCTACCTGGACCTCGCAAAAGCCTTCGATACAATACCCCACTCGGGCATTATAGATAAGCTCACCAGCTTAAATATAAACCCTTATGTCACTAGATGGGTTGCAAACTGGCTCAAGGACAGAACTCACATGGTTAGAATTGCTGGAGCCAAGTCAGACTCCAAACCAGTTAGAAGTGGCGTCCCACAAGGCTCAGCCCTGGGACCTCTCTTGTTCGGTATATATTTCTCGGCGGTACAGGCCAACACGGAAGGACTGTGGCTGACCAAGTTCGCAGATGACTGCAAACTGGGCGCCATAATCAACTCTCCAGCCGACACAAGCATCCTACAAAAGGGCCTCATAGAAACAGACAACTGGTGCCAGAGCCATGGCCTCAAGCTAAACGCCAAAAAGTGTATAGTCATCCCCTCTGGCAAAAACAAAGTGCCCACAAATTACCACATAGATGGTAATCCATTAAGTACAGAAGAAGTCATTAGGGACCTGGGGACCCAAGTTGATAGCAATCTCTCATTTGACAACCACGTGGCCAAAGTGGCCAAAGTGGTTAGAAAAACATTTTATATAGCCCAAGAAAAAAAAGAGACGGAGACAGCTTTGGAATCCAGAACAGGCCTTTACTTGGTGCAAACACAAGCGCTTTCACAATTAAGCTTCCTGTTCTGGATTCCAAAGCTGTCTCCGTCTCTTTTTTTCTTGGATTACCTACACTTTTCTACAGAGACGCAGTGGTGGGTTGTCTTTTGGCAATTTTTTCTTTTATTATTTTATATAGCCCACCTAATCATGAAGGGATTCACATCTAGATCAGGGGAGGTCATCGTACCTCTTTACTCATCCCTCATCAGGCCCATAATTGAGTACAATGCCCCTTTTGGGATGTACCTTACCAGACACCTGTAGCAACTGGAAAGACCCCAAAAGTACCTCACCAAGAGGATCAAAGGGCTCAAACAGATGCCATATGCTGCCCGGTTAAAGAAACTCCAGCTCTACTCAGTGGCATACCGCCTGCTCAGAGGCGATCTGTGCCTGACGTATAAAGCCATGTCCAACCCGGAATTAATGGACATGCTGCACCTCAGAAAATCCAAATCCCATCGAGCTACGCGCTCGAGAGACTTGAACCTCAGCACTGAAATAAATAGGACATGCTGGAGGGACAGATTCATAACCCAGAGGCTCCCTTCACTCTGCCTAACTTGGACTGGGATTTTATTCCAGAGTCCCACATTGACTCTCTTCAAGAGGAACCTTGATGAGTGGATGGGAGATCGTAGGTTTACCCCGGCTATCACTTCTGTGTCACTGTTAGACAGAGGCACAGTATACTAACCTCAAAAAAAGGCATAGCAAAATTAATTTAAAATAGGTGGCGAAAGCCAAACACACTCTGGCTAGGCTTATAAATGCCCTAGGGCAGATAGCCTAGTATGAACCTATGAACATCAGGTTCCATGGTCTCTGAAATGCTCCATGCCTTTCGACTCACTACGGACACAAGTGGGTCAAAAGGCACACACCCAAGAGGTGGAGGGTCGGGAACAAAATGCATCCAGGTAGACAGACTCGTCCTCAGAAGTGGCTAGGGACTTCCAGCCACCCCTCTGTCTAAGGATTTCCAAGATGTTTGAAAAGGAGACATCCTCAGAGGGGGACCATGGGGACCCTTCCTATTCATCCAAGTTAGTATCTGAAGTGGATAGACTCAGGGGAGTCTAGATGCTTCCTCTTATATTTCTTCTTCTGAGGGACCTTCTCTGAATGCTCAGGGGAGGTTGCGGAAGAGGTGGGGTTACCCAATGGGGCGTCCTGAGGCACAGGTTCCCTACACTTGGAGGCAGGAGGAGGATCAAAGGCAGGCACAGGCGCCAAGGGAGAAGGAGCCAATGGAGCCAAGGGTGGACCAGTCTCAGGAGAAAGCATGCTCCTCATCACCTCTAAGGTGCCACGGACCCAAGTGGAAGGAGCCACAGTCTCCAAAGAGCCTAGAGATCTCCTGCTAACCAGGAGCGACAGCTCCAAGGCTGATGTGGGAGCCGAGCTCACCTGCACCTAAGCTCTGAGGGAGAGCGGGGTCAGACACGGGTCCGATGCCACTCCCCCCCCCCCCCACCTCGGAGCCGGCGAGAGAGTTTCGGCACCCAGATCCCTCAATGGACTGAGACATCAAGGTGGTCGAAGTGGTTGTCGAAACTGATAAGGGAGAAGTAACCAGTGCCGACGGTTCCACCACCATGACCTCAATGCATTCCGGCTCCAAGCTCAAGACAGTCAGTGGAGGAACCGATGGAGAAGCTGGATGGACCGAATGAGCCAATTCCTTATCGGCCGGGCTCGATAGTAATTTTGCAACTGCCTGTGACTTGAGGAGCCTGTTGACCACTCTCTCCACGTCATGATCCAAAAGCCTGGAGGACCGAGAGGAGTGCGAAGAGGACCGGTGACTGCCCACTCTAGGCTGCAGCAGAGGAGATTGCTGAGCAGAGCTTACTGGCTCCAAAGAAGGAGACCTTGTTCTCTTATGGGTCCGGACTGGCTCAAAGGACACAGATGGAGCTGCCGGAGACTTAGCTTTGTCAGAGCCAAGGGAGCCAAAGGTTTGTCAGTGGATTTTGTCTGTTTCAAACTCGGAATCAATGGCTTAGTGTGTTTTTCGAACACTTTAGCTGGCTGAGGACCCTGAGACAAAGAAACTTGAGGGTTCTTGAGAAGGCCACGCAATATTAATTTATTTTTTCTCTCCTGTAGGACTCTGGAATTGAAGGCATGACAGACTGAGCATGAGTCCTGCAGGTGAACAGCCCCTAAAACAATATACACTACTCGTGTCCATTCATAAGGAACATTTTTTGGCAACACGAGTCGCATTTCTTTGAACCCAGAGGGTTTCGATTCTTTGGACATAGTGTAAAATTTTTCTACAGCACTAGAGAAAAACAAAGCTATAAGCTAACAGCACACAACTAACTGCTACAAGGCTGTAACAGCTAGCCCAAACAACAGTAAAAGAAAAACTTTTTTTTTTTTTTTTTTTTATAACGGGGAGAGCCAAATGGCAACTCCCCCAATAGGAGAGCCTCTAACTTAAACGGCGATCCCAGAAAGGATGGGGAAAAAGATATAGAACCCTCTAATTTAAACAAGCTTGAAGGGAAAGGCAAGGCCTAAGGAGAAAACGACGGTCAAAAAACACCCACAACAAGAAGAGGAAGGAGTCGTTAGACTAACAGAGGATAGTATACACGCTAATGAGTTAATATTACCACAAAACCTTGAAAAGGTTAACAATAAAGTGAAACAATCACAAAGTACTCAGCCTGAACAAGTAGTCACAATCTCGACGCTGCAAGCAGCAAATGAGATCTGGGTAGCTACCGCTAGGAATGTTGGGATAGGGGTTAGCCTCGAGCCACTAAAAGCTCTCGAGCTATAGTAAATCAGCCGAGTCGGAGCAGAGGATCGTCTCCGAACCCAACCAGCAAGAATGGAGGTGAGATGGGACAACATAACATTATACGGTTTTACGACTTTGTACAAATACAGAAACTTTTTTTTAAGGTAAATGTGTTACAAGATCATTTGTCTGATAGGGGCTACCCCCAACATTTGTTAAATAAAGGGAATGATGCAATAATACATAATAGGAATGATAGATCTAGACCATGGTATTCAGCAGGTAACAGAACTGTATATCAGGGGCAGCAGTTAAATATCATGGACAAGTTGGCAAGCCTAGGACTATGTTGCGTTACAGCAACAATATATATGGTGTTTGTGACATTATCAAACAAACCTGGAAAATTTTGATGAGTGATGAAGGCTTGAGGGATAAAATAGGTGGTGAGCCTAGTTTTACTTTTAAGCATAACAGCAATTTAAAGGATTTACTTTGTCACAAACCAAGTATGATAGATAGAATGTATTAACATCTAAGAGGATAGGCACCTTTCCATGCAAACACTAAGGCCTGTCAACACATTAATAGTTGCAACTATTACATACACCCTACTACCAGGAAAAAGTATGCTTTTAAATTTTATGCTTATTGTCACACAGAAAACCTGATTTATTTGGCACAGTGCAAGTTTTGCCCAGGTTTTTATGTAGGCAAAACTAACTGTAAATTAAAGACTAGGATTTTAAATCATCTTTCTTCCATCAGGTTAAATGATCCACGTAATGCTTTATACCAACATATAACACTTTTTCCTGACCATTCTTTTTCTTTTTTTGGTGTTATATATTGTAAGAATGAACAAAAGAGGGGGATGTAGTAAATAAAACTGAATGCACTGAAGTACAATGGATCATAGAGCTAGCAGCAGGCAGCCCACCAGGGCTAAATAGCTCTATTCCTTTAAAACCTGCACTAAAAAAGAGACTGGTTAAACAATGTCTTTGATTGGTTATCTTGTATTTGATTGTTGAGCCCTTAATGAGCCTTTGCTGTTATTTAAAGTTGGTTTTATGTATGGTTTTATGCAGTTGTCTGAAGAAGGGATCTACCCGAAAGCGTTCACGTCTATTTATAATAAAATTACTGAATTATATTGGCCTGTGTGGACCCTACGCTTTTTGCTTGCTGGTACAAGTTTCCACTTAGCTGGGAGCTCAGCTGAAACACGGCTTTACGGCAATGCAGCAAACGAGAGGTAACAGGAAGAAGATAATTCTGGGTAGAAGCTTAGCTCAAGAGTTTTTGGCTGGCGCGAGCTTGGTAAAAGGCCAACTCGGTTCCGAGGGCTCGGAACTGAACCCATCAGTGATGAATGGAAAGAAGATTAACATCATCAGATCAATTCTTTTATGGCATCTAAGGATATATGAGGAGAGAAAAAACAAAAGATAACACAAAAACTGAGAAACTGAAAGTGCTTTTCTATTGAGATGGATAGTAAGATATAAGCAGTAAAATGTTTTTAGTCCCTTTAGTTTTATATGCAGGTCAGGCATATTTTTATCAACCAGAGGAGAAATTGTGGATAGTAGTTAATATGAAGGATGTTATCTGGGAGAGGAAGAGGGCAATAGTCAAGTGGGATGAGTTGATCCTTTAAACAGAACAAGGTAGTTTAGGATTACATGATTTAAAGGGATATTTTTGAGCTACACAGTTAAGGCTCTTACATACAAGACAAGCAGAAAGCTACAATTCAAAGTGGAAGTGATGATGATGAATCCGGTGGGGGAGGGGGATTCAAGAAAAAAAGAGAGAGTGGGGTTTTGAATGCAGAGCCTTAAGGAGAATAAAAGTCATGCATAATATTACACTCAAAGTAGCAAAATGCATTCTAAGAAATAAGCCAACAAGTGAAATTCTGTTGATAGGGATGACTGCAAATATAAACACTGTGAATAGGCAAGAGGGCAATGGAATTTACTGGAGGAAACTGGCAAAGGAACCAAGGTACTGCGAACAAATAATTAGAGAGGGAAAGGTAATAGAATGGGAAGAGGATAAGAAGACTGCCTTCTCTATCAGGGATTGATATCACAGTATAGGTAAAGAGAAAGGGACAGGGGAATCCTCCATGAAAGACCTGCTCTGGTAGAGGTTTTAGTTAACTGTAGAACAGATGTTGCTGTTAAAAAGGGGATAATTAGTAGGGCATATAAAATACCGCACAATAACTATAGGAATAAATCAGAGGAGGTTAGAAAATATTGGAAAGAGAGACTGGCTAAGCAATTCACAAAGAAACAGCGTGAGGATATATGTAGGGCTCCCAGATATGCAATAAAGTCTAGAAGATTTGGGATTTTTGCTTGGAAGTGCTATTTTTATACCCCAAGCAGACTCCAAAGAATTTTTCCTCAAGTTGAGGCCAAATCTTGGAGGTGTGATGGGAAAGAAAAAGGTAACTGGAAACATGTTTTGGAAGTGTAATAAGATGGCAGACTTAAACAATTCCCTACAGAGTACCAAGTCAGAAATACTGGGTGAGCAAATGGTTGCAATTAAGGAAATAATTTTCTGAGCTAGGATACAGGATCTGAAAAGTCTACTCATAGTAAAGCCTTGTTTAGTTTAATTCTGGTGACTGGCAAAAAAGCTATTACTAGAAAATGGAAATCAAAGTCTAAACCAACCATATTTGCAGTAGTGAATACTGTAACAGAGATAAAATAATTGGATCATAAGAAAAGGGTAGGAGCAAATTACATACAAATAAATGGAAATTGTGGGAACAATACATGCAGAAAAAAATGTTTAGGAGGAGGAATTAGGTTTAAGAGAGGGCAGGAAATGATCAGCTTATGTAATACTGGACAGATTTTTTTTGTACAGAAGAATATATGTAATGTATAATCTTTGTAACTGCAAACATGTTAACATGGTTTGTTTTCTTTTATATAAATATAGGTTTGTCTGTAATTCAATAAAAGTGCTTATAATACACATTGTATAATACTACATATAATTAAAAATATATAATATTATGATCAAATCAAATGCAGCTGGTGGTCAAGTAGGCAGAAAGATCAGCAAGACAGTTAGCAAAGGGGAAAAGGTGTGCTTTAAGGAAGACTGCAGCCTGAAAAGGTTGATCTAGTTTGGTTTTCAAAACACATGGAGATTATTCTTTTGAACATCCAAGCTGCACAAACACCACAAGCACTGTTCAGTCTAAAATGCATTATAGGTTCATAGGTAGGTACTAGGCTATCGGCCCAAGGGCCTAAGAAAGCCTAGCCAACAAGGTTCCCTGGCTTACGCCACCCAAAAGAGTTAATTTCTTGTGTCCCTGTTGAGCAGAGCCACAGAAAAATACACCCGGGGTGTATTTCCTATTTCCCATCCACTCATCAAGATTTTTCTTAGAGTGCTAATGAAGAACTTTGCTTGACATAGATGGGTAGCCTGTTCCAGAGTATGGGAAGACTCGGAGAGGAATCTATCCCTCCAGCATGTCCTGTTTATTGTGGTGACAAAATGTAGGTCCCTAGAGTGTATAGCTCGGAGGGATTGGGATTTCTTAAGGTGTAGCATGTCCAACAGCTCTGGGTTTAACATAGCTTTATATGTTTGGCAGAGATCTCCTCGAAGTAGGCAATATGCTACAGAATAAAGCTGGAGTTTTTTGAGATGGTCAGTGTAGGGCATCTGTTTGAGGCCAGTAATCCTCTTTATGAGGTACTTCTGTGGCATTTCCATCTGCTGCAGATGTCTTTGTGAGGTACATTCCAAAAGGGGCATTGCACTCTATAAATGGGTCTGAGTGCCGAGTACAGGGGAACAATTACCTCTTTTTTCCTGGATGAGAACCCTTTTGTGATGAGGTGTGCCACATAGAAGGATTTCCTGACTACTGTGGCGATGTGATTATCAAAGTAGAGACTACTGTCCACCTGAGTCCCAAGGTCTCTTATGACGCATTCAGTGTTAAGTAGACTGCTGTTTATGTGGTAGTTCATGGGTACTGAGTTTTTACCAAAGGGGATGACAATGCACTTTTTGGCATCGAGCTTGAGGCCATGCCTCTGACACCAGGCATCTGTCTCAGTGAGGCCCTTCTGTAGGATGTCCACATCATTTGGGGACTCAACTATGTCTCCTAGTTTGCAGTCATCTGCGAACTTCGTTAGCCAGAGACCTTCTGTGTTAGCCTGTACTTCAGAGAAGTAGATACCAAACAGGAGAGGTCCCAAGACTGAACCCTGTGGTACTCCACTTGTCACTGGTTTGAAGTCAGATTTGGAGTCTGCAACTTTTACACTGTGGGTTAAACGTACACAGTCCTTTCCAGAAAGCAAAAGCATTGCAGGAAAGCAAAAACACAGTCACAAAGCAAGTGGAAAGTATGCTGCATTGAGTGTCTCCCACAGAGGGTTCTACTATGAAATGCCAAGTGGCAAAACCCCAAACACAACAATGCATGAATTACTAAAGGAGAAAAAGTAAAGTACACATTTTTTTGAGGGGGGCAAATCCCCCCTGCATCCCCATACCCACACCTGCTGAGCTTATATAACAGATACCACAGTCAGACCAATTTGAAGGGAGAAATCTGAAAAAGAAGGGAATTCACTGTCGGTGCAATCTGTGACTTCCTATGGAAAACAATGATCAGCATTGTGTTCCTTAGCATCTTGTGCTTTGAACGACTAATTCTCAGGGAGATTCATAAAGGTAACCTGTAGATATAAGCTCCAACAGGGAAAGTGTAGTTAAGTCTCCCCCTCTCTGTGAAAAAGGGAAAAAATAGGTTAACATTTTGCACAGATATTCAACATCAGTAAGTCACATTTATTCAGTGAATACTTTTAGAAACCCAATGGTGGAAGCAAACTTTCTTAGCAATGCAGTCTGCCATCTGCTTTTTTTACTATAGCAGACCAGAGGATTTTGGGAATTCTCTGGTTTTAATTTATTTTTTCAACTAATTTCCAGACAAAGCATTTTTCTACAAAAATTTAGACAGTTAATTCGCTCAACCAAAGAACAATTATATGTGACATAGGTTATCTGTAGGGTTATCATACCAACAACCGAACTGAAGTTTAATCCCACATAACAAAAGTGCACATGCTCTTGACAAACCAATGTACAAGGTAGTTTTCTGGTATGGAATAACTAAAGTGATCAAGCTCTGTGAGCTGACCCAAACAATTAAGTCAAGTATTCTAGTAACATTATGTTCCACACTAGCTAATATAACACAGCAGAGAAAACCTGTGAGATTCTCTCTCCTGACTTGATTTCTTTCACTTTGCTGTACTGTACTAGTATGTCTCTGCCAGTCTATAATCACACTTCTTGAGTTTCCACAATTATGCAGCACATGTCATCTCATCTTCAGAAAGGGACAGACAAAAGTTATGTGAGCGTTTTGTACCTTGCAAGAATGCAGATATAATGCATACAGAATGAACTTTCCACTGCTTTTGACAGACTATGGCCAAAAGGAGATGAAAGAGATTCTGCTCCAAATGTTGGTGAATTCTTTGGAAATTCTTTTCTGCAAAGTTCTTCAAACTTTATAGTCACAAGATGTGCTTTGGTGTTTTTCGTTTTCAAGTTACTTTGAGGATACATATCCCCACCTAGTGGGGATGCATTTTTTGGTAATCATCATCAACTGCTTTAAAAGCATCACCATCTTTCTGCTCAATAGGTCAATCCTCTTCTTCTGACTTAAACAGGTTTACAGGTGAGTACTAGGCTAGCCACCTTTGCAAGCTATTTAAACCTACCAAATTTCTCTTTTTGTGCTCAAATTGACCTATCCCATTCGGTTAGAGACTGGCCTTATCCATCACACGGTCGATAATTATATATTAGCCGTAATGAGAATAACTGGGATCATACCGCAGATACTTTGAAGGTAACCATGCATGGGATAATGCATTTAGGAGCTGCGTCTGTCCATCAGTAGTACAGGCTGCAGTCCTGGGATAAATTTTAAACATTACATCCTCAACAAGGAGTATCATCATGTTCAATGTGAGAATCAAATAACTATATCTGATTAGTTCCTCCTTCAAACATGAATATCTTTAATATGTGGCATACCAACAAACATTCAGGGTATGCAATATCAGTTGGATGACAAAAAAGTTGTAACAGTTTTTCTGTTTTCCTGAAGCTTTGCCAGCCTGTCCTAATATTTCATCTGTTTGTTCTACCCTCTATCTTTGTAAGCAAATCTTAATGTTTGACTTTTTTGTTTGGATTGAGGCTACATCATTATTGTGTTGCCTTTGGCTGCTTCATACCATCTGTACCAAATTCTTTCTTTTTCACTTAGAAATTCTCCATCTGATTTTCATTCTCTGATCTCTGTGGTAACTTCTGACAATATTTTCTAACAAGTCCCTCACCTCATCACTGTCATTTTTATTGATGCATTGGTTCTCCATTTCTATCTTTACTTTATAAAGGCTAACACTAGAAAGACGTTCCCTTAGACAAGCACTACCATGCCACACAAGCATCCCAGCTTCATTCTGGCCAACAACTATTCTGGGTCTTTCCATACTGCACAATCAGTATTTTGTAGTTTACTTAGTCTTCCACTTCAGACCTTTCTTTCATCTGTGGTACAAAAGTATTTTAATAATCCTCTCCTAATTCTGTCTGAACACTCAGCCTCAACAAATGTTCTCACTGATGCATGCACATAACGCTGAAACATGTTCTTCCACTGCCATAATGCCTTGTGGTCCTTTCTCTAGCAGGGAATTTATCAAAATAAAATTTGAGATTTGGGTTCTAAACCTACATAAGCAGATACAGACTGTTGCCACAGACATTTTGACTCGTATCATTTGATATCATACTTCAAGTGAAATACATTTCCTTGCAATATCCTCAACTGTCATTAAATTTTAACATTATTTTAATAAGTGGCCAATTATGACTTTCTAGAAGGCCACTGCTTCAAGGACTACATGCTGCTGTGGTCACAGTTTTAGTACTGAAGTTTTCTGCCTCTCTGTTTACATCATTAATGAATACTCTACCACTGTCACTGAATAACTTCTGAGGCAGATCATGTATGCTTGTCCAGTAGTGAATATATTTCCTTACAATGTCTGATAACTTCTTTTGCTCATAATGCTTATAGCATTTAAACATGTAAAGTGATCGGTAACTTGAGGGTAACTTCATACAAGTCTACAGCAACTGTTTCATTAGAGGCAACACAACAATAATAGGCCAACTCTAAAAGTCTGCTACAATTCATGCAAAACTCACAACTGTCAACAAAACTTCAAGACAAACGTAATGTATGGGTCCTCCTGAACTATAAAGAAACATCTGTAGTCTATCCAAAAAGGCATGTCCAAATTATATATAAGATTCATTAAAACATTTTGCTTTTCCCCCCTTATTCATGCTCTCTAAAACTATGATGACATCATTATCATAATGACTCTCTCCTTAAGATCTTTATCTAGAATACTGATACAATATTGTCTTAAGCTAGTGAATTCAAGAGTACCTGGCTGTTAAAATATCAGTGCTTTGTCATTTTCCATGTCAGTGACTGTTCCTGCCCTTTTTAAGCATGTCTAATTCAATAACACACTATCTAACACTATTATAAAATTACACTTAACATGCTCTGTCTTTGCTGGTATTTTCAGTTTCTTGGTGGATTTCATTAATTTTCCATCACCCATTTGAAAGTCCTAACTACTACATGTCAGTTCAAAAAAAGTCTACCTTACTCAGACTCACTCTATTGGTGCAACTGTCTATCCATTTTTCCACAAATACTGCATACACCACAGCTTACCTAAATGATTTGAATACAAAACATTTCTGCATCTGAAACCAGCTTAATGACAAATACAGTTATGCTGCAATCTTCTATATATTCAGACATTTTATTTTATTCTGTTTTTCTAATTGCTTTTTAGCCCTTGTGGCTGCTGAACATCAAACATCACCCAACCCACACCCCCAGTAAGACATAACCCATTCATTCTTTTACTCACTAATTTGACATGGCATCAGTGCAAGAACTGTCCTGAAAGGGACATCATTCAGCAAGCAGTGAGGCTGCTTTACGCTCTCACTAGATTCATGGTTATGAGAGAAGTTTGCTACTAGTTAAGTCTACCCTGGACAAGAAGATATGTGATCCACATCACTGCAGAAGTCAACAGGGGCCGCGATGGTGCAGCAGTTAGCGTTGTCGCTTCACAGCAAGAGGTTCTCCAGTTCGATTCTTGGCTGGAGCGCCTTCTGTTTGGAGTCTGCATGTCCTCCCTGCAGTCGAGTGATGTTAAAGACATGCAGGTAGGTGCGAGTGTGAGTGGGTGTGCCTTCTTTGAAGGTTGGGTGTCCGGCTGGCAACTCGGCACCGTAAAAAATCCACTGCCAATCATTACCAGACCGTAGTTCTGCTGTGGCGACCCCTAACCGGGATAAGCTGAAAGATATTACTTTGCTCTCACTGCAGAAGTCAAAAATGTTTTCTCCATGTGACTGTACACTCCTGCACTCCCACTTTTGAAGTAAAATGTCTGAGTATATAGAAGACTGCAGCATAACTTTATTTGCCATTAAGCTGTAATCTCAGTTTATTTGTGGCATTGTTAGGCTAACATCTGCCACAAAACTGCAAATTTGCATCCTTATCCCTTCTTCAAGGGACTTAAGCAGTGTACAGATGGTTTATGCCCATCCATCCACCACTGGGGTAAGCCTGCCCAGCCTCCCCTGCCAGCTACATCAGTGGACTAAGCTATTGATCAATCTTAGGTTACCAGGGCCACAGTCAGAGTTTTACCCTCTATGCCACCAGAATTGGCTTTCCTGTTATTGTTTGTCTTTCGGCTTTTCTCGATTAGGGGTCGCCACAGCAGAACTCCGGTCCGCTAATGATTGGCGGTAAGTTTTTACGGTGCCAAGTTGCAAGCTCGACGCCCAATCTTCCACGAAGGCACGTCCATTCACGCATGTCTTTCGGAACACCGCTGGACCGCGGGGAGGACATGCAGACTCCACATAGAAGGCACTCCCCGTACTCCAGCCGAGAATCGAACGGGAGAACCTCTTGCTGTGAGGCAACAACGCTACCTGTTATTTGAACTTACTAACATCTTTTTGGACAGTCTTTAGCCCAGTGATAGGTGCTCTGACATCTACATCTTCTACCAGGATTATCCAGTTGTTTCAAACCTGTTAACAGCAGTATTACTGAACTATTTTATCTGTCCAACTTTACAAATCAATTTCTGTTCTGTAATATATGCCTATTTCCTGACTTCTGTTGTTCTCCATTTTTATGCCTAATGCCGTTTCTCAAAATTTTCTTTATGGCCAACTTCACTGAGGGAGAAATAAGTTCAGTGCATGCAATTAATTTTAACTGTCTTGCATTTAAACAAGCAACATCTACCAGCTTAACACTAAGCATTGAATCTGGAGGTACCATGTTAGCCTTGCACTTAAGATTATAACTTTGCTCGACATCTTTTATATAATCTGCCACAAAAACAGTCACTGATAACCTGATGAAAACTGGACTGTGTCTCATAAATCAGAACTGTTCCTCCCTCACAAGAAAATGCCTTCACCTGTGTTCAAATAATCTTACGAAATTTCTATTATTTCCCTAGTCTTCCCAGTCACAGTGCAACTGCAAGGTCATGCTTTACTTTTTCCAGTTCAGAAACTTCAATCTTTTGGACACATGTTACTCATCCTCTACTCCCAGTGAAAAAGATACACAAGTGAGGATCACTCTTGAAAATCCAAGCTGCACGACCACAGAGATACACAAACTGGTCAGTATAAACTGCAGCGAAAATGTACAGTCACTGCCAAAAAGCGCTGTCACAAAGCAAGTGGGAAACATGCCGTAACAAAAATTTTGCACAATTTAGGCACTAGAGTAAAAGCCCAAAAAAGGTAGTAACTGCACACTTACTACAACCTAATGAAAGTAATGAATGTAACGGTGTGCTTTGTGTGATGACTTCACTGATATTGGCGAGCTTGAAATAGTCCAAAGTTCTCCAAAAGAATTCCTAGCACGTCTGATTTACCTTACAGTGAATGGTTGAAATAGGTCAATCTTTATAGTCCACTATAAACTGCCTAATTAAAGGAAAGCTCTGTTTAGCAAATAAGTTATATTGTAAGGCACTTTCAGCAATTCTGAATTCAGAATTAAAAGAACATTTCAGAAATTACTGTTCTACTTCTTTAACACACAACAGCCACTTGGAAAATTTGGTAAAGACAATTCTCTCTTTACAGAATAAACTTACAGTAAATGTTAAGATGTACAAATAATTTTATATTATTTAAAATCTCCACTAAACAGTTGGGTAGAGGACTTTAAATTTATTTTCAATCACAAGGAGTCTGTGTTCCTTGCTGTCATTAAAGTCTGAATGCAGGTACACTTACAATATATTTACAAAAAAGTCAACTCTAGTAGTACTTGATTTAGTAAAATCAATATTTTGATGATGCAGAATTCATCAAACCCAGCTTGTTGAAAGCACTTCAGAATAAATTCACAGCATAAGTGGGAAATGTTCCCCACAACACTATAGTCATGTAGTTAATAATGCAAGGGTGGGCTTTGCTCCCACATTAAGCATTTTCTGATCAGTCACTTATATTCTATTTTGATAAACTGTGTTCTTGTAAACAGTAATTTATTTTTTCTTGGATTGCATGAACAAATTATTTTACTGAATGATTAAAGCAAACTCATAAGAAGATGTGGAGGTTCTTACGACACCTTATTCATAAAGGTCCACTATCTCGGCAGGGTTAAGATTCAAATTACTCTTATGCAATTAACCCGCGGTAGTGGTGCTGCGGTAGCGTTGTCACCTCATAGCAAGACGTTGTCGCGTTCGATTCTCAGCTACAGCGTCTTCTGTGTGGAGGCATGCGTGAATGGGCGTGCCTTCGTTGAAGGTTGTTAGTCAGGGCTGGTAACTCGGCACGTAAAAATCCATTGCCAAACATTAGCGGACCGGAGTTCCGCTGTGGTGACCCCTAACCGGGATAAGCCAAAAGACACAACAACAACATCAAAATAATCCTAACGGAAACAAAGGGCTATCATTCTGAGACACAGACAGGCCAAAACTGAGTATTACTGGCAAAGCAGCACTACCCCAAAACTGTCTTTCTGATGGGCTTACTCAGCGACAGCATACACAGTTACAATGTGAATCTTGACAAAACTAAGATGGAGCATGGCAGAAACCCAAAACAAAGGCATTTTTTTTTGAGGAAGTACTGATTCCAGACGATCTTCATTGAGCGCATCCTTTTTTTTTTTTTTTTAAATTTTTTGGCCTTTGACTTCAGGCCCTAGTTTTTCCTAAACCCCAAAACCCACAAATCACCTCTGGGCAAAGTACAGTTGTGCACCTACCATAAATGTAGATGTTCGAGTGTATTCACTGTTGCAGTCATTACACTTGGGTTATCCTGCTGGCACGCTACTTGCAGTCGGCCAGAGTTCCAAAGTCTAGGTCCAGTGTCGGTTGCTGTCGCCTCTTCCCTGACGTTAGTGCGCCAAGGGTATAAAAGATGCAACAGACGCCACTTTATTCAGTTTTTCTTGCCCCAGATGTCAGGTGCCCCCAGATAGGAAGGCTGAAAAAAATTATGCCAAAAAGCATGCATGTACTAAAATAAACATTTTCTTCATCTTCAAGCAAAATTACCACATAGGTTCTATAGAGTTGAGAAGTACAGAAAAGTCCCAGCAATGAAAAGGGGGATGGTGGGTGGATAACCTGAACTGCAACAGTGAATACACCTGAACATCTACATTTATGGTAGGTACACAACTGTACTATGTTTATCGTGTTTCACTGTTGCAGTCATTACTCTTGGGTTGAATCCCAAAGCTGAGGTTGGGTGGCTGGGCCTAAATAGGATTAGGAGAGGCTACCAGGCTCTGCAGAACTGCAGTGGTAAAGCCTGCTCTGGATTTAGAGTAAAGAGGCAAGTGGTAGTGCTTGGTGAAAGTGTGCACTGAACTCCAGGTTGCAGCTTCTAAAATGTCTTTGTTGCTGAAGTGGCTGCTGCTCTAGTAGAATGTGGCCTAATGCCCTTAGGTACTGATTTGCCATGTTGTGTATAACAGAAGCAAATGCAGTGTCCTATCCATTTTGAAATTGTCTGATTTGAGATAGGCTTTCCTTGTGATCCTGCAGCATAGGCTACAAACAGTTGCTCAGTTTTTCTGAAAGCTTTTTTTTGTCCAAGTAGAATCGTAGCTGTCTGTGTATGTCCAAAGCATGCAGAAGTCTCTCCCCTTTATTCTGGGGATTTGGATAGAAAGTTGGCAAATGAATAGTTTGGTTAAGAGCCACAATGGAAACCACCTTTGGCATGAATGTTGGGTTTGTCCTTAGAGAGACCCTGTCCTGGTGAAAAATGATGTAAGGTTCCACTGCCATTAATGCCTGTAACTCTGAGACTCTTCTTGCTGAAGTTATTGCTAGGAGCAGAGCAGTTTTCCATGATAAGAATTTTATATCAGCTGTGCTGGCTGGTTCAAAAGGAGACCGTGTGAGCTTTTCTAAAACAAAATTGAGATCCCAAGTAGGTATTGGGGCTCTACTTGGGGGTCTTATGTTTTTTGCCCCTCTGAGGTACTGTCTTAGTAGTGGATGTGAAAAAATAGGAGGTTCCATATTGTAATGAGCTGAAATGGCAGAGGCATAGATCTTAATAGATGAGAAGGATAGGCCTTTGTCCAGCATCTCAGTTAGGTATTGTAAAATCTGAGGTATATTTGGAACAAGTGGTTCGAGCCCTTGTGCCTGGTTCCAAGCACAGAATCTCTTCCATTTTTCTGCATAAGATTAACTAGTGCTGGGCCTCCTGGCTTCTAAAATGACATCCATAACAGCTTTTGAGAGAGGTGTGGTCTGAGTGGCTATATTATCTGCCATGCAGCCAGATTTAAGGTTCTGAGTTGACTGTGCAGAATGATTGTTTTGTTGAGTCAGAAGATGAGGAATTTGAGGTAAAGGCCAGGCTGGGCCTTAAGACAAGCTCTTTAGGACTGGGTACCAGTGCTGGAGTGGCCAGTCTGGGGCAATCAGGATCATTTTTGGCCTCTCTTGTCTGACTTTTAGGAGCACCTTGGGAAGAAGAGGCAGTGGAGGGAAGGCATAAACGGTCAGGGTTTTCCAGCTGAATGATAGAGCATCCACTTTCCTTGCTTGTGAGTGATAAGTTCTTGTGCAGAATTTCTGTAGTTGGCAGTTGTGAGAGGAGGCAAAAAGATCTATGTCTGGGCATCCCCATTTCTTTGTTATCATGCTGAAGACATGTGGATTTAGTTTCTATTCATGAGGATCCATGAGATTTCTGCTCGTCTGCCAGTGTATTTTTCATTCCTGGCAGGAATTGTGCCTGCAGATGTACTTGATAGGTCAGTGCTGTGTTCCACAAAGTCATGGCTTGCCTGCAGAGGGGGTAGGAATGTGTGCCCCCTTGCTTGTTTATGTACCACATAACTGTGGTATTGTCCGTCTTTATTAATAGTTGTCCTGGATGTAGTAGGTCCTTGAAAGCTGTCAGGGCATTCTGTACAGCTAGCATCTCTTTTTGATTGATGTGAAGATGCATTTGTTCCTTCGGGCACGTGCCCTGAATACATTTTCCTGCCATATGTGACCCCCAGGCATAATCCGACGCATTCGTTGTTACTGTCTGCCTGGCTGTGGGTAAGGTGAAAGGCTGCCCCTTGTTGTGGTGACAGGCCCGGGACCACCATTGAAACTCCTGTTGTAGGCAGGGAATTAAAGTTATTATTGTTTCCAGGCTGCTTGTCGCCTCACAGTAAGACGCTGTCCGGTTCGATTCTCAGCTAGAGTGTCTTCTGCATGGAGACATGCGTGAATGGGTGTACCTTCGTTGAAGGTTGTGCGTCAGGCCTGGCAAGCCGGTACGTAAAAATCAACTGCCAATCATTAGCGGACCGGACTTCCACTGTGGCGACCCCTAACCAGGAAAAAGCCGAAAGACACAAAAATTGTTTCCAGGCTGTGGCAATGTTGAGTCCAAACACTTTTTAGATAACATTGTAGTTTCCTCATATGCAGTCTTGCATATGGAATTAGTAGAATGCAGGACGCCATGAAGCCCAGGGCCTGCAGAATTTTTCTTGCAGGGAGCTGGGTCTTTGTTGCCATCATTTGAAAGTAATGAGTCAGTTGCCTTTGCTTGTCTGGCGTGAGATAAGCCATCTGGGCAGTTGTATTTAAGCTTGCACCCAGGAATATTATATCTTGAGAGGCCAGTAGTTTTGATTTCTTTTCGTTTACTGTGTACCCTAGGCAAATTAGTAATCTTTTTACAAATGCCAGATGTTTTAGAAGAATGTCCTTGCTCTCTGCTTGAATAAGGCAGTCGTCCAAGTAGGGATATATTTGAATTCCTCTGTCTGCAAAATGCAGTTACTGGTGCCAGGCATCTTGAGAAGACCCTGGGCGCAGTAGAACAGCCAGAGGGCAGTGCAGAGAATTGGTAATGTATTGAGCCGGCTATGAATCTGAGGTATATTCTGCAAGATTGTCTGATGCAGGTATGCCTCCTTGAGGTCCAAAGTAACTAGCCAAGCCTTCTTGCCCAGCATGGGTAGAAGTTGCTGCAGTGTTAACATTTTGAATTTTGGAACATCCAGAAAAGTATTTAGGATTGACAAGTCCAGTATCGGTCTCCAGGCTTTGTCTTGAGTAAAATCCTTGTCCCTGTTCTTGCTGTGGTACTCTGAATAGTTCCCATGTCCATGAGAGCAGCAATTTGTTTTTGTGCCTCTGCCCATTGGTTTTGCGGCAGGTCCGGCATACCTTTTGATTTTGGAAGGTTGTGAAAGTGGAACCTGTAACCCTGAGAAACAATATTCAGTACTCATTTGTCCTGGGTGAGTATGTGCCAATTTTGTGAGAAAAGTGCTAGCTTTCCCCTAGGGGTGCTGCCAAAAGGTAAGTGCTTGGCATTTGTAGAGGGAAGTCATTCGGACTGTTTCCTATAAGGTTGTGATTTGTCTTCCCCTCCTTTGGGGGCTGAAACACCCCACTGTTTAGGTCTGCAGGAGCCTTGGGGCTGAGATCTGCCTCTTTGTGGCCTGACACCGGAAAGGACCAATTTTTTGAAGGTCAGTTTCTGCTAAACCTAGGTGGTTGAACCTGTAAGAAATCCTTTACTGTCTGCATTGATTTTGCTTTATCCTCCATTTTCTTTAACACCTCTTCTGCCTTAACACCAAACAAAGTATCATGCTGCAGTGGAACATCCAATAATTTTACTTTAACATGTTCAGGTAAATTTTGTTCTTTCAACCAAGCATGCCTTCCAATGACAGAGCCTGTAACTGCGGCTCTACAAGAAGCCTCTAATGAATCAAAACCACATTGCAGAGTATGCTTTCCCACTTGTTCAGCTGCATGCAATAAATCCTGCATTTCCTTACTGTCAGGACTTTCTGTGTTTGTAAGACATAAGGTACTGCTGGCATTTAAGCATATGAAACTGGCAGTTTAAAGCCCTTACAACTAAAGTAGCAGAAGTGTAAACTTTTTTCCCCCATCTATCCAGAGCTCTGGAATCCCTATCAGAGGGGACAGGGTTTTTAGCAGTGGAAGCCTTAACCCCTTTGGGACCCTGAGAAATTGTTTCTGGGTCCGCAGCAGGGTTTTTGTAAAGACATTTATGAGAGTCAGGGACCCTGTAGTACCTGTCTGGCTTGACTGGTGCAGGGGGGTAAAGAATCAGGAGACAGACTGGATTCAGAGAAAACATCATCAACAATATCAAGCACAGGGGGGATAGCCAGGGGCCTGTGCTGAGGCAATAAAAGAAAGTCTCTGAGCCTTTTCTTGGATTCTGAGCAATCCTGGCTCTCCCAATGGAAATGCTCCCTCATGGTGTGCAGGGTTTCCCCAAAAGAATAATCCTCAGGCAGAAAGGCTGAAGGTGTAGATTCTTCTGCATCAGAGTCCTCATAGGGAGGGAGAGAATATCCCCGATCTGAAGAGGAATCAGAGGAAATAGAAACCTGGTCAGAGGAATCATAGTCAGTGTCTTGCCTAGGCCTTTTATCAGGAGGGGGATGGGAACCTCTGATCAAAGTAATTAGGTCTTCGGCCATTTTAAGCATCTGTTTCTTTGGCATGGATAACTGTCCAGGAGAATGCTGTACTTGTTTCCTTGTCTTTAATGGTGTTTTTGACTTTGCCTTGGCTGCTGCAGTGGACTTAATAGTAAGCTGTGAAGGTCTGAAAACACCCTCAGAAGCCGATGCCTGCTCAGCGGCTCCGGACCCATCTGAGGGAATAGTTTCTGCAGGCCCAGTACCTTGAGTTTCCACAGGCCTAGGTGTCTCCATGTGGGAAATGGATACGGCCTGTGGCTCTGAAGTAGCGGGTGTCAGGGGCTGCGAAAGCGCCTCACTCAGAACCAGTGACTGGCCTAGAAGAGGCTTCGTTGTCTGTTTTGGACGTCGGATGCCTGCCTTTTCTTTGTCTTTGCATTTTTTATGAATTCCGGTCGTCGGTTGTTCCGACGGCATTATGTAGTTAAACCTTCGGCCAAAGTAATGTAAAGCAAAATCAAACCGACGGTTAATAGTACGTTTGTTGAATCTAGAACAAAACCAACAACTAGTAACGTCGTGGTCAGGGCCTAGGCAAGGAATACAGTAAGAGTGAAAGTCCTTATGAGGTATTTGCTTCCCACAAGAAATACAATTGTTAACTTTTGCTGACATCGGTCTGGAGCAAGAAAAAGTTTCCCCAATGGGGTACTTAGCTTTACTGCAGACTTCGGTTCTGAAACTCGATTTCGAAAATCTCAGGAGTCGGCCGACCGGCACTTGCGAACTGCTTTTGCTTCGGGCACCGCGCGGCAAGAAAGACTGAAGAAAATGGTGTCGGTTGCATCTTTTATACCCCTGGTGCACTGACATCAGGGAAGAGGCAACAGCAACCGACGCCGGACCTAGACTTTGGAAGTCTGGCTGACTGCGGGTAGCCTGCCAGCAGGATAACCCAAGTGTAATGACTGCAACAGTGAAATACGATGAACATCTCCCTGTGTACCCTGCACCAGGCAAATCTTTGTACTAGGCAAGTATCTGAGCATGTAGTACTTCCTCTCCATGCACATGCAAAACAAATGTTATTGGTTTGCCAGCAAGTGGAGGGAAATAAAGCAACCAGGGACCACCACACTACTGCTGTGCTATCCTTAAGCCCTAAGCCCCATTCCCTATGTGCTATCACCATCTCCAAACTGGTTGTGCAACGGGCAGTAGCTCTGAGTGCGTGCCTCACCCCTGGCCCATAGGGTGGGCATGCCTCTTCAGTCCTCCCATCTACTTAACCCAGTGTCATCTCTTTCAATTCAGTCTGCCACTACAGTGCCAGCTGAGAGAGAAGCTTAACACAATCTCTCCCCTACAGAAGAGGCACTCCATCCTCCCTACCAGAAATCAAATGCCCAAGCTGCTACAACAACTTGGACCACCTAGGTCATAATCAGGGATTTATCCCTTCTTTGAACACAATGGAAACAAGAGGCCAACCAAATGACGATTGTTACAAAGAAACAATATTTTTACCCCAGTTTATCTACTTAGTCATGGGGAGCCACACTCTATCCCATCACACACTCTCAATGGGTGTATGATAAAGAAATTAATCATAAACATGATGTCAATCCATCACAGGACATACATGCACTACACACCCCTAACAAGCAGTTTGGAGGAATGTCAACTCATCTACAACTATTTGGGATCTGGGAATAAACTAGGGCAACTGCTGAAAAGCAACACAGACACAGGAAAGACAAGCAGAGGGAACCACAGCATCAAACAGTGATGAAAGACCATGGAGAGCTAAAACAGAATACAAGTGCTGATCCATCGCCACCAGGATCCACCCACTGTATGTGTTTAGAATATGACAGGAAACTGGAGCACCCAGGAAAAAGCACACGAAAACAGACAGGGCAAGCAGACTCCACACAGAAAGCACCCTGAACGAAAATCAAACTGGAGAACCTCTTGCTGTAAGATGGCAATGCCACCTACACCCTATTTTTTTCCTACTTCAGGCCCCATTATTGGGGGTATATGAAATTCTGGTAGTCTCCCTGTTACACTGTGTGTCAGAATAGCTGCATGTGCACAGCTCCTGTGCCAGCCAATTTGCTCCAGTCCAAAGAATGAACAAAACTACGAATAAAGGAAATAAATTAAAAAAAAACATGTGAAAGATAAACAGATATACATTTGTCTAGCTTACAGGAATTAAAAAAACTAGCTTCAGGATGGAGAAGCTATCCATCTGAAAGTAAAAAATCAACAAGCTAATAAGCAGCCCATAAAGAAAGCCTGCTAATAGTTAAGTAAGTGTACATGTCTACCATCAGGAATCCTCTTCAGAAACATTATCTGAGAACCTTAAATAGTAAAAAAAAAAAAAAAACACAAAGTGGCTTGAAATTAAGATGGCTTATACAGCAAATGATCAGAAAGACAAATGCTGTTACAAATTGCAAAAGGATGCCTGACTCCTGGAGCCAGAGTTCAAGCAATAATGCTTAGCAAAATATAATTTTGGTATAATCAAGTAGCCATGATGCAAATGACTGCAATGAACACTTTTTTGAAATTGGCACTAGAAATAGCCAAGCCCTTGGTATCCCAAACTACAATATACTTAGAATCCACTTAGAAAGGGCTTTTTTAGCAACTGCCACTTACTCAGTGTACCAAGGACAACAGCAGCTTTTCAAACTTCTGAAGCTCAAACACACTTGGTTTAGTTAGAACCATGGTGTGTTCAACATTTGAAATGTTCTTTATCCCATTGGTTTGTGCCTCTGGAAAGAAAATACAGAACTGGATGGACTGATTTAAAAATAATAGTGACATTTTCAGTAAAAAATGTGGGTTAATCCTATGTGACAAGTGATGCTTAAAAAAGAGAAATACAGTTCTCTAAAAAAAAAAAAAAAAAAAAAAAAAAAAAAAAAAAACGGTCTGAAAGAATGACATACCAAAAACATTGATGGCCACCAAGAAAAGTGCTGCTGAACGAGCAGGTGTGAATGCTATACAGGCAAGGCTGTCAATCATGAAATTCAATTTCCAAAGAGAATTGTTCTCCACAAGAGGATGGGCTCCTACTAGTCTAGTTATTTGGCATATAACATTAAGACTGTGAGCTACAGTTCATAAAGTACAGGGTTTGATTCTCTCAGCCCTCATTTTCCTAATGTATGACCTTGAGTAAGTCGCTTATCCAGACACTCCTGGTCATCCCTGAAAAAGAACTGTATGTCGAGTCATCCTAACTCGTTAACAAATGGGTATTATTATTATTATCAGCCCTGTAACCGTTAGAAATGATTCCAAAATAAACTACATCCTATTAAGTGATAGTTTGTCAAAATTCAATGCACCTTTTAACCCAGAGTTCACAACAACCAATGCAGAACTGTTCGCAGAGACCCTGCACAGGCATGTAAGTGACTGTACAGAGGCTGCTCTACCAACCAGAAGTAAGCCCAAAACAATATTTAAGAACAAATCACACTGGTGGAATCCTAACCTTAAGGTATATAACAAAAGGAACAAATCATGGCTGAAATCAAGTGCAACTCAAATAATAAGCGCTCTAATTAAAGTAAACAGGAAACTAAGAGGACTAATTAAGTCCAACAAGCCCAATTATGAGGTCAAGACAGCCTCACAGGCTAAGGCAACAAGGTCTTCTACAGCTATGACTGTAACCTCAAAGGCAACACACAGCAGTGTGCCAAACTGGCAGTCAGTGATGCCACCTTCACTGAGCAGACAGACATATCAAATCTGCTGACTGACAAATTCACCTCAAACTTAACCCACTCTTCCCCCCTTGCCTCCCCCAATGAAATACCTACTAGCATAACCCCCAACTATTAGCAAGGAAAAGGTCCTGTCAGAACTTGCTAAAGCCAAAAACAGCCTTAGAGGGTCCAAATAATTTCTCAGGATGCCTCCTAAATACCTTGAAACAGGACGAATTATGACCACTTGAGTTACTTTTCAACTAAAGCCTCAACACAGGCATTGTACCAAGAGAATGGAGGACTGCAACAGTTATCCCACTACATAAGGGTGGATCATCAACTGACCACGGAAAATACAGACCTGTTAATCTAACCAGTCTAATATGCAAAGACATGGAATGAATCATCATGGAAATCATCAACACGGACAACCTTCAGACACTGGCACCTCACCCAGTTTAGCTTTGTCAAGGGAAAGTCATGTCTACTACACTGGGCACACTTCTTTGAAAAAGTCACCAAGGTAATAGTTGAGAAGAAAATGGTGCAAGCTGCCTACCCAGACCTGGTTAAGGCATTCAATACAATACCCCACTCAGGTATAGTTGATAAACTCACTGAACTGGGCATAGACCTATACAAAACTCAGTGGATTGCCAGCTGGCTTGCAAACAGAACTCAATAAGTCAGGACTGGTCAGAACACCTCCACTAAGAAACCAGTCACAAGCAGGGCACCTCATGGCTCAGTGCTGCAACTGCTCCTATCTGGCATCTACTTCTCAGAGGTAAAGACAAATGTCAAGGGCCTTTCACTGAGTAAGTTCACAGATAACTGCAAACTGGGAGGTATCATAGATCCCTCCCCACGATATGAACATCTGTACAACTACAACATTTGTAACAGACAAATGACTGGTGCCAAAGTCACGGAGTAAAACTCAATGCCAAGAAATGCATTACAGTGCCTTTTGGGAAAAAGACCACACAGGATAATCACTCCATTGATAAGACAACCCTAACAGCTGGCAACTATTCAGAGATCTGGGAACATATGAAGACAGCAATCTGCACCTTGACCAACATGTTTCCAAGGTAGTAAGAAAATCATTCTATGTCACCAACTTACAAGTTAAGGGAAGGGCAAGGCTTCCAGGTCCAAAGAAGTCCTAATACCATTTACAAAGCATCAAAGGGATCTCACTGTTGAAAGGTAAATTTTCACAGCATTGGACATACCATGGAACACAGTGAAAACAGTCATCAAAAAGTGGAAAATATGGGACAACAGTGACGTTGCAAAGAACTGGAAGCCCCTCCAAAATTGATGAAAAGACTAGATGAAAACTGGTCAGGGAGGCTGCCAAGAGACCTATAGCAACATTGAAGAAGCTGCAAGAATTTTTGACAAGTACTGGTTTGTGTACTACAACAATCTCCTGTATTCTCCACTATGGGTAGGGTTGCAAGATGGAAGCCTTTTCTTACACAGAAAAACATCCATGCCTGGCTACAATTTACAAAACAACACATCAAGTCTCCTAAAAGCATGTGGGAAAATGTGTTATGGTCTAATGAGACCAAGGTTGAACTTTTTGGCCACAATTCCAAAAGGTATGTTTGGCATAAAACAACACTTTGCATCACCAAAACACCATCCCCACGGTGAAACATGGTGGTAGCAGTATCATGCTTTGGGGTTGCTTTTCTTCAGCTGGAACTGGGGCTTGTCAAGGTGGAGGGAATTATGAACAATTCCAAATACCAGTGACTTTTGACCCAAAACCTTCAGGCGTCTGCTAGAAAGCTGAAGATGAGGAATTTCACCTTTCAACACAACAATGACCCCAAGCACACATCCAAATCAACAAAAGAATGGCTTCACCAGAAGAAAATTACAGTTTTAGAAAAACAGCAACCAGCTACTCACAAATGTCTGAACCAGAACAGCAAAACAGGAAATATGGAATAAAAACCGGTAGGACAACCACGGCAAAAAACTCCACTTTAATTAAGGACAAGCACTTTTGCATAATTCTACACTTCTTCAGATCCTAATGATTATAAAAAAATCAAGCTTAATTATACATTAACATATTCCAAACAAATTTAGTAACCACAATATCCAACACGGAACACACGGCCAGTTCAAGCACCGGAATTCACCCAAAGTGAACCACGATCTTTATTAATGGACAAGTTTACCTAGGTTTTGTCTTACATACACAGACTTCATCAGAACTAAGCTTCTCAAAGCTCCCACTCCCCTATAAAACACTCCTAAAATAATTGACCAATTACACAAATGTTAAAGAGATATACTCCTCAAACCTTATACACTTCATAATACTCAACAGTTTTACCAAAAACCTAATACAAACCATTTACATTTCTATAAAATCCATAAAACATCCTTTCCTATTAGTCCAAAATCACAATGCATAAAAAATACATAAAGAATATAAAAAAATATTAAAATACTTATTAAAATACATATAATGGTACAATTTGACCTATAAATAATGTATAAATATGTATTTGAATCCCAATAAACGATTCAAAAGTTAAAAACGAGAATTTTAACCTAATATATATCTTAGTTTTAATAAAGGGGCTATACTAATGTTATCATTAATGCCTGGAAAGGTAGTGGCATCTAACCTTATTTGCCACTTCATTTCGCAAATATCTAAATGGACATCCAAAATACGCCCTTGATTATCTTTAATAACTTGTTGTATAATGCAAAATTGAAATTCATGCCCCGGAAATTGCTTAATATATCTGACCAGTGCATTGGTGTTTTTCATGTGTCTAATGTCCAGCATATGCTCACTGACCCTTTCCTTTAGGGTACGACAAGTTTTCCCAATATAAAATGCAGAACACTGATTACACCTAGCTAAGTATACCACATTCCTACTAAAACAATTAAAATTCCCCCTAATAAATATAAATTCTCTACCTAACATTATCTTATTTTCTGTAGTGTAACTGTACTTGCATATATTACATCTACCACACTTAAAATTTCCTACAGGCCTACATGAATTAGAAATTGGTGGTTTACATCTTCCCTCTAAAAGATTTTTGAAGGATCTAGCCTTACTACATACATTTTTAGGGGGGGGGGCCTTAATTTACTGTGCACATTTGCATCCAATTTCAGGAGTCCCCAATTCCTACGTATAACTTTAACAATAAATTCTGTGTCATTATTATAGGTAGTAATGAAATACAAACATTTCCTTTTGTCCTTCTTACCTATTTCCACATTGGCTACAAATGAATCATCATCCTCCATACTATATTTTAAAATGGGCTGGTAAACTCCTCTGTTTCTTTTGGATATAATTTCATCCTTGATGGCATTCACCAAAGTCCCTGGATATCCTCTTTTTATAAACATCCCTATAATGAATTCTAATTCCTTTTCAAATTCCCAATAATTACTAACCATTCTGGCAGCCCTGACCATTTGACCCTTAACTATAGCCCTTTTCTGATGGTCAGGGTGCCAGCTTTGATAGTTTAAATAAGAATTTGTAAAGGTAGCTTTTCTATGAATACTAGAGGAAAGACTCTTCTTGTTATTATTTACCACTAAATGAACATCTAAATAACTTATTTCTGTATTGCTATGTTCAAAAGTGAATTTTATAAAATCAACAGTGTTAATAAACTCCAAAAATGACTTCAAATTTTCAACTCCACCATCCCAAACGATAAAAATGTCATCCAAAAATTGCGTACATTTTTGAATATGTTGGCTATATTCACTCTGAAATATGTATTCCTGTTCCCAGAAGGACATTACATAGTTTGTGTAAATGGGGGCACAAGCCGCACCCATTGCTACTCCAGTAATCTGTTTGTAATAACAATTTTTTATTTTTTGAGGGTAGTTATTTAAAACAATATCCATAAGCGTTACATATACATTAATTTGATCCTGTTCAAATAACCCCGTTTTCACTAGCTGACTCTCCATCCATTCCAGCCTAATATTATTGGGAATCATTGAATACAAATTGCACATATCAACGGTAAGGAATATGGTCGAAGAATCAATTTTCACTTCATTTAATTTGGACAAAAAAAAATGCCACGAATCTCTAATAATATAGTCAAACTTTTTTAGCCCCCCTTAAAGATGGTAATCTAAATATTTATTGATAAAAAAGGTTTTGCTCCTTTTTCCATCAACAATGGGTCTAAACGATATATTATTCAAACCCTTATGTATTTTGGGGATGCCGAAAATGTTACAACAGGAAACTCATTTCTCAAATAGTTAAAATCCATTTCATTTATCTGGCCTTGGTAGAGTAAATCCTCTACCATTAAATCTATCTGAGTAAGCCACATAAATTTCATTTAAAGTGACCTCCTCATAGGCATCCCCAGCTAACATTCCAAACATGTAATCAGAATAGTCATTTTTGTCCATGACTACTATTCCATTTCCTTTGTCGGGTTTCATGAAACAAATATTTCTATCCGTAATAAGCTCATTAAGTACATTCACTTCTTCATCAGTTAAATTGCTATATGTATTATTTTCCATTCTGTTGTTATTCCTAAAATATTCCCTCATTTCTAATTCACAGGCCTTCTCAAATAATGCCACTGTGTTATTTACTAAGGGATTAAATTTGTTTGCTTTTCTTAATACACCAATGCTCTGTTCCATGTCCGGGGTAAAACACATTTTAATGTTCATTTTCCCAGTCAACAGCTTTAAATCTGCAAGCACATCTGTTATTTTACCTTTCCTACCAGGAACATAAGTAAAACCTTTTGATAGTAACTCGGCATACTTAACATTTAGCTCTTTGTTAGAATAATTGTACACCTTGAAATCACCATATCCATTAGAAACTATAACAGGCTCACTTGGGCCTGAAATATAATTACCCTTTTGTATAATGTCAATGAGCCCGGTCATATTTAAAATTTCATCCATATTATTATTGTCATTAATTGCCGGTCTCCCCATACTGTTCAAAATAAACAATTCAGTGTCTCCACATTGTGTTTCAATTGGGTTTGTATCAAACCCAAATTTAACCACCTCACAAACATTACTTGCTTCAAAGTTAATAGCAGTACAATGTCTCCAGTCTGATAGATATTTGCGAAATGAAGTGGCAAATAAGGTTAGAAACCACTACCTTTCCAGGCATTAATGATAACATTAGTATAGCCCCTTTATTAAAACTAAGATATATATTAGGTTAAAATTCTCCTTTTTAACTTCTGAATTGTTTATTGGGATTCAAATACATATTTATACATTATTTATAGGTCAAATTGTACCATTATATGTATTTTAATAAGTATTTTAATATTTTTTATATTCTTTATGTATTTTTTATGCATTGTGATTTTGGACCAATAGGAAAGGATGTTTTATGGATTTTATAGAAATCTAAATGGTTTGTATTAGGTTTTTGGTAAAACTGTTGAGTATTATGAAGTGTATAAGGTTTGAGGGGTATGTCTCTAACATCTGAATGTGTAATTGGTCAATTATTTTACGAGTGTTTTATAAGGGAGTGGGAGCTTTGAGAAGCTTAGCTCTGATGAAGTCTGTATGTAAGACGAAACCTAGGTAAACTTGTCCATTAATAAAGATTGCGGTTCACTTTGGGTGAATTCCGGTGCTTGAACTGGTCGTGTGCTCCGTGTTAATTATACATTAAACCAGCCTATCACAGAACAGCTGATATGAACTGTTGAATGCAGCCACTTCTCTATTTCCGTATTCTTGTATTTCGGATTCTACGCCCATGTAAGATGGGCTTAATGCTAATATTAGCATTGATGCCTGGGATGCCTATGGCCTGAAACTTCAATATCCACCTTAACTCCACTTGTTCTAAGTAATTATTGGTATCTCCTCCTCTTGTATTCTTAAAGACATGCTTCAATACCCTGAAGCTAAAGCTGTGTTCTGGTAGTTCTATAATATGTTTAGCAAGGGCATTTTTAACATTTTTTTTCATACAAATGTCTACTGGCTCTCTCTCTCAGACATTGTATTGTTTTGCACACAGAGAATCAAGAACAGATGTTGCATGTAGCCACGTACACAATGTTCGGAGATTACAATCCGGATTGAATCTAGGTTTAAAATCAAACGTCATGCTGGGATGAGTAAACTCTTTTTGCTTGGTTATGACATCACAAATCTATCACATATTACAGTTTTGGAATGGCCCAGACCTAAATCCAACAGAAAATCTGTGGGGTGACCTGAAGTGGACTGTGCACAAGGGATGCCTTTGCAATCTAACAGATTTGGACTTGGATTTTACAAGGAAGAGTGGGCAAATATTGCCAAGTCAAGATGTGCCATGCTGATAGACTTCTACACAAGAAGACTGAATGCTGTAATTCAATCAAAAGGTGCTTCAACAAAGTATTAGTTTAAGGGTGTGCACACTTATGCAACCAGCTTATTGTACGTTTTTCATTTTTTATGTTTTTCAATTAAATTGTATATGTTATATGTGACATTAAAGGTGGGAAAAAGTTTTGAAATGATTTACTGTGGTCTCGTTTTTTTTTATATCACAAAAATCTGGCATTTTAACAGAGGTGTGTACACTTTTTATATCCACTGTATATGTATAAATATTACATACACACAAATATATATATATATATATATATATATATATATATATATATATATATATATATATATATATATATATATAGATAGATATACACACACACAAATATATACAGTGGATATAAAAGTTTACACACCCCTGTTAAAATGCCAGGTTCTTGTGATACAAAAAAATTAGACCACAATAAATCATTTCAAAACTTTTCCCACCTTTAATGTGACCCATAACCTGTACAATTCAATTGATAAACAAATCCATTAGGGGAAAAAATATAAAAAATAAATAACGTACAATACACTGGTTACATAAGTGTGCACACCCTTAAACTAATAATTTGTTGTGTGTGCACACCCTTAAACTAATACGTTGAAGTACCTTTTGATTTAATTACAACATTCAGTCTTCTTGGGTAGGAGTCTATCAGCATGGCACATCTTTACTTGGTAATATTTGCCTACTTTCCTTGTAAAAGCACTCCAAATCTGTCAGAGTGCGAAGGCATCTCTTGTGCACAGCCCTCTTCAGGTCACCCCACAGATTTTCTATTGGATTTAGGTCTGGGCTCTGGCTGAGCCATTCCAAAACTTTAAATTTCTTCTGGTGAAGCCATTCTTTTGTTGATCTGATGTATGCTTGTTGGTCATTGTTGTGTTGAAAGGTGAAGTTCCTCTTCATCTTCAGCTTTTTAGCAGATGGCTGAAGGTTTGGGGCCAAAAGTGACTGTATTTGGAACTTTTCATAATTCCCTCCAGTTCCAGCTGAAGAAAAGCAACTCCAAAGCATGATACTGCCACCACCATGCTTCACTATGGGGATGGTGTTCTTTTGGTGATGCGAAGTGTTGTTTTTGCATCAAATGTACCTTTTGGAATTGTGGCCAAAAAGTTCAGCCTTGGTCTCATCAGACCATAACACATTGTCCCACATGGCTTTGGGAGACTTGATGTATTGTTTTGCAAATTTTATCCAGGCCTGGATGTTTTTCTGTGTAAGAAAAGGCTTCTGTCTTGCAACCCTACCCCATACTCCAGACATATGGAGAATACAAGAGATTGTTGTCACAAGTAGTACACAACCAGTACTTGAAAGAAATTCCTGTACCTCCTTCAGTGTTGCTATATGTCTCTTGGCAGCATCCCTGATCAGTTTCGGTCTTGTTTTTTCATCAATTTTGGAGCAACGTCCAGTTCTTTGCAATGTCACTGTTGTCCCATATTTTCTCCACTTTTTGATGACTGTCTTGCCTGTGTTCCATGGTATATCCAATGCTGTGGAAACATTTTTATGCCCCTCTCCTGACTGAAACCTTTCAACAATGAGAGCCCTTTGATGCTTTGTAAGCTCTCTGTGAACCATGGCTTTTGGTGTAGCAGGCAACGGAGTAAATATCAGGAAAAACCTACTAGGACAGTATTTGGGGTTAATCAGAGTCTCTTTAATTGATGGCAGGTGTGTACCCAAGAAGACTGAATGTTGTAATTAAATCAAAGTTGCTTCAACAAAGTATTAGTTTAATGTTGTGCAGACACAACAAAGTATTAGTTTATGGGTGTGCACACTTATGCAACCAGCGTATTGTATGTTTGTTATTTTTGATATTTTTCCCCTAACAGATTTGTTTGTTTTTCAATTGCATTGTACAGGTTATATATCACATTAAAGGTGGGAAAAGCTTTGAAATGATTTATTGTGGTCTCAGTTTTCTTATATCACAAAAACCTGGCATTTTAACAGGGGTGTGTAAACATTTTTATATCCAGTGTGGGTATAAAGCCAAAACAAAGTTATGTACTTACCATAATGTTCTATCTGTGTTGTCCATTTTCATTCTTCCCAACTGTTGGGTTCAGATCTGATCCTCGGAGCCTGCTTGGCCATTAGTATAGCTTGTGGCCACCAAAAGCTCGTGTCCATGCCTTACCCATAATGCACCAATCCCTAATATACCTCAGATCTTGTTTACTGTTTTACATAAAGTAGAAGGAACTACTATAAAAATCCTAATAGAATAAGCCATATCTGGAGCAGGGAGGACAGTGGTGTCCTTATAATCTCTTGTTCTTCCAGAAATTCTTCATGAAAAAAGGTTGAGGGTTGGTGGCTGGGGACTTGAAGAATGAAAATGGACAACACAGACGGAACATTACAGTAATTGCACAACTTCTTTATCTGCATTTGTCAGTTTTCATTCTATCCTCAACTGGTGGGACATAGTCCTCACCTACCTAAACAGCTGGGTGGACTCTAAGGAAGGATACCCCTGAGCACAGTTGAGCCCTGGAGACCAGATTCAGTTTGTAATGAGTAATAAAGGTATGAGGATTTGCCCAAGTCACAGCTGCACAAATGTCATACATGGAAACCCTAGATAGGAACACTGAAGAGGTTACAGTGGACTTAGCTGAATGAGCTCTTGAAGGTTTTTGGTAATGATGAACCCAGTTTGTTGTAGATAAATGATATGGAATCAGTCAGCCATCTGACTAAAATTATCTTTGCAACTGACTTTCCCAATTTAGAATCTGCAAAGTACACAAATAATTGATCTGACTTTCTAATATCTTTTTTTCTATGTAGGTAAAAACATAATTGTCTGTGGACATCCAATAAATGTAACATAGTAACATATAATCCCCTTTGTTTTCAAATTTAGGAAAGAAGACTGGCAGATTAATGGACTGGTTAATATTAGATTCCGACACCACTTCAGGAAGGAAAGAAGCATTTTTCTGTAATGTTACTCTATCCTCAAGTAGAGAGGTTTAAAAGACGATGCCTGAAGTTCTATAATTCTAGCAGAGATAATGGCCACTAGAAAGATAGTTTTCCAAGTCTGGAATTTAAGATGACATTTACCTGCTGGTTCAAAGGGAGAGTGAATTAGGGCCTGGAGTGCCAAATGTAAATTCCATTGTGGAGTAGGATATTTATGTGGAGGACTCCGTAGAAGGGTGCTTCTCAAAAACGCTTTACAGAGATTAGATGAAGCCAAGGAAGAATTCTCAGCTCCAGTATCAAAATTAGAGATTGCTGCTAAATGAACTCAAATTGTTCATGAGCTAGCTCCCTCATTAAAAACTGTTGCCAAAAATTCAAGAACACTTTGTACAGGGGCTGAAAAGGGGTCTGTGCGTTTCTGCTGTACCCAAAAAATGAACCTTTCCATTTAATTCTGTAAAGTGTTCTTGTAGAAGCCTTATGGAAGATAAAAGTATGTGACAGACAGGGGAAGACAGCACTGGTTGTCTGGCTGTTAAAGGAAGTGGTGAAACCACACTGTTAGCCTGAAGCTTGAGATACAGAGATGAATCATACTGTTCAGGTAAGACAGGAGTGTCTGGAATCAGAACCAGAATCTAAGGTGGGTAAAAGAGATGATACAAAGGATGGGGAACCAGATAGTACAGTTGTGTACCTACCATAAATGTAGATGTTTGAGTGTATTCACTGTTGCAGTCATTACACTTGGGTTATCCTGCTGGCAGGCTACCCGCAGTTGGCCTGAATTCCAAAGCCTTGGTCCGGCATCGGTTGCTGTCGCCTCTTCCCTGACGTCAGTGCACCAGGGGTATAAAAGATGCAGCCAACACCATTTTCTTCAGTTTTTCTTGCCCCAGATGTCAGGTGCCCCCAGAAGGGTAGGCTAAAAAACATTGCTTATAAAAGCATGCACTAAAATAAACAATACCTTCATCTACAAGCAAATACACCACATAGGTTGTATAGGATAGAGAAGTACAGTTAAGTCCCAGCAAAGAAAGGGAGATGGTGGGTGGGTAACCTGGACTGCAACAGTGAATACACTCGAACATCTACATTTATGGTAGGTACACAACTGTACTATGTTCATCATGTTTCACTGTTGCAGTCATTAAACTTGGGTTGAATCCCAAACCTGAGGTTGGACGGCTGGGTCTAAATAGAATTAGAAGTGGCTGTAAGGCCCTGCAAGACTGCACATCTAATGCCCTTAGGCACTGATTTGCCATGTTGTGAATAGCAGAAACGAATGCAGTGCGCTATCCATTTTGAAATAGTCTGCTCTGAGATAGCCTTGACTTGTGATCTTGCGGCATATGCTGCTAAAAGTTGCTCAGTCTTTCTGAAAGCTTTAGTTTTGTCCAAGTAGAAGCATAGCTGTCTGTGTATGTCCAAAGAATGCAGAAGTCTCTCCCCTTTATTCTGCGGGTTTGGGTAAAAAGTAGGCAAATGAATGGTTTGGTTAAGAGCCACACTGGACACTACCTTAGGCATAAATGTTGGGTTTGTCCTTAGAGAAACCCTGTCCGGATGGAAGATAATAAAAGGTTCCACAGCCATTAATGCCTGTAACTCTGAGACTCTTCTTGCTGAAGTTATTGCTAGGAGCAGATATGTTTTCCATGATAAGAATTTTATCTCAGCTGTATTGGCTTTTTCAAAAGGAGACTGTGTGAGGTTTTCCAAGACAAAATTGAGGTCCCATGCAGGTATTGGTGCTCTCCTTGGAGGTCTTATGTTTTTGGCCCCCCTGAGGAACTGCCTAAGCAATGGATATGAAAAATTAGGTGGGTCTGTATTGTAATGAGCTGAAATGGCAGAGGCATGGATCTTAATTGATGAGAAGGATAGGCCTTTGTCCAGCATCTCAGTTAGATATTGTAAAATCTGAGGAATATTTGGAACAAGCGTGTCAATTCCTTGTGCCTGGATCCAAGCACAGAATCTCTTCCATTTTTCTGCATAAGATTTTCTGGTGCTGGGCCTCCTGGCCTCCAAAATAACATCCATAACCGCTTTAGAGAGAGGTGTATTCTGAATGGTTACAGTATCCACCATGCAGCTAGATTTAGAGTTCTGAGTTGGCTGTGCAGGATCTGATTGTTTTGTTGTGTCAGTAAATGAGGAATTTGAGGCAATGTCCAGGCTGGGCCGTGGGACAAGCTCCTTAGGATTGGGTACCAGTGTTGGCATGTCCAATCCGGGGCAATCAGTATCATTTGTGGCTTTTCTTGTCTGACCTTTAGGAGTACCTTGGGGAGGAGAGGCAGTGGAGGAAAGGCATATACTGTAAGGTTGTTCCAGCTGAATAACAAAGCATCCACTTTCCATGCTTGTTTGTGATAAGTCCTTGTGCAGAATCTCTGACGTTGGCAGTTGTGAGGGGAGGCAAAAATATCCATGTCTGGCCATCCCCATTTCCTTGTTATCATGCTGAAGATTTGTGGATCTAGTTTCCACTTGTGAGGGTCCATGAGGTTTCTGCTTATTTCATCTGCCAGAGCATTTGTTTTTCCTGGCAGGAATTGTGCTTGCAGGTGTACTTGGTAAGTCAATGCTATGTTCCACAAAAGTATGGCTTGTCTGCAGAGGGGGTAGGAATGTGTGCCCCCCTGCTTGTTTATGTACCACATGACTGTGGTGTTGTCCGTCTTTATCAGCAGCTGTCCTGGATGAAGTAGGTCCTTGAAGGCTGTCAGGGGATTTTGTACAGCTAGCATCTCTTTGGGATTGATGTGTAGATGCCTTTGGCTTGGGGGCCATGTGCCCTGAATACAATTTCCTGCCATGTGGGCCCCCCCAGGCATAATCTGATGCATCTGTTGTTAGCGTTTGCCTGGCTGTGGCTAAAGTGAATGGCTGTCCCTTGCTGTGGTGACAGGCCTGTGCCCACCATCGAAACTCCTGTTGCAGGCAGGGAATGAGTGAAATTAATGATTCCAGGCTGTGGCAATCTCGAGTCCAAACACTTTTTAGGTACCATTGTAGTTTCCTCTTATGCAGTCTTGCATATGGAATTAGCAGAATGCAGGAGGCCATGTAGCCCAGAGCCTGCAGAATTTTTCTTGCAGATAACTGGGTCTCTGTTGCCATGCTTTCAAAGTAAGAAGTCAGTTGCCTTTGTTTGTCTGGCGTGAGATAAGCCATCTGGGCAGTATTTAAGCTTGCACCCAGGAATATTATCTCTTGAGAGGGTACTAGTTTTGATTTCTTTTCATTTACTGTGTACCCTAGGCAAATTAGTAATCTTTTTACAAACGCCAAATGCTTTAGTAGAATGTCTTTGGTCTCTGCTTGAATAAGGCAGTCGTCCAAGTAGGGATATATTTGAATTCCTCTTTGTCTGCAAAATGCAATTACTGGTGCCAGGCATTTTGTGAAGACCCTGGGAGCAGTAGATAAGCCAAAGGGCAGTGCAGAGAATTGGTAGTGCATTGAGCCAGGTATGAATCTGAGGTATCTTCTGCAAGATTGTTTGATTGGTACATGCAGGTATGCATCTTTGAGGTCCAAAGTTACAAGCCAAGCCTTCTTGCGCAGCATGGACAGAAGCTGCTGCAGAGTCAACATTTTGAATTTCGGAACATCCAGAAAAATATTTAGAATAGAAAGGTCCAGAATCGGTCTCCATGCTTTGTCCTTTCTTGGTACTAAGAAAAGTCTTGAGTAAAATTCTTGTCCCTGCTCTTGTTGTGGCACTGGCTGAATAGCCCTCATGTCCATGAGAGATGAAACATGGTTTTGTGCCTATTGCCCATTGATTGTGTGGCAGGTCTGGCATACCTTTTGCCTTTGGAAGGGTGTGAAAGTGGAACCTGTAGCCCTGAGAGACTATATTTAAGACCCATTTGTCCTGGGTAATCATGTGCCAATTTTGTGAAAAAAGTGCAAGCTTTCCCCCTAAGGGTGCTGCCAAAAGATAAATGCTTGGCACTGGCAGAGGGAAGTCATTCGGACTGTTTCCTATATGGCTGTGATTTGTCTTCTCTGCTTTTGGAGGTAGAAGCACCCCACTGTTTGGGCCTGTATGAGCCCTGGGGCTGTTGTCTGCCTCTAGGGCATCTGTAGCTGCCTCTTTGTGGCCTGTCCGACACGGGAAAGGACAGATTCTTAGAAGGCCAGTTTCTGCTAAATCTGGGTGGCTGCACCTGTAAGAAATCCTTCACTGTCTGCATTGATTTAGCTTTATCCTCCATTTTCTTCAACACCTCTTCAGCCTTAACACCAAACAAAGTATCATGCTGTAATGGAGCATCGAATAATTTTGCTTTAACATGATCAGGCAGAGTCTGTTCCTTTAACCAAGCATGCCGTCTAATGACAGAACCTGTTACAGCGGCCCTGCAAGAGGCCTCCAGTGAATCATAACCACATTGCAAAGTATGTTTTCCACTTGTTCAGCTGCATGCAATAAATCCTGCAATTCCTTATTCTCAGCACATTCAGAATTTGTCAACATTTTCTGTTTTACCAGACATTAAATATTGCTGATATTTAAGCATGTGAAACTGACAGTTTAAAGCCCTTACAGCCAAGGTAGTTGAAGTGTAAACTTTTTTCCCCCATCTGTCCAGTGCCCTAGAATCTCTATCTGAGGGGACAGGGTTTTTGCAGTAGCAGGGTTGACCCCTTTGGGACCCTGAGAAATAGTTTCTGGGTCAGCAGCAGGGTTTTTATATAGAAATGTATGAGAATCTGGAACCCTGTAGTATCTGTCTGGCTTAACAGGTGCATGAGGTAATAAGTCGGGAGACAGGCCGGACTCTGAAAATACATCTACAATGTCTAGAACAGGAGGAATAGCAAGAGGTATGTGCTGAGGAAGTAAAAGAAAGTCTCTGAGCCTTTTCTTAGAATCTGAATAATCTTGGCTCTCCCATTGGAAATGCTCCCTCATGGTATGCAGGGTTTCCCCAAATGAGTAATCCTCAGGAGGAGAAGCTGAAGGAATAGATTCTTCAGCATCAGAATCCTCATAGGGAGGAATAGAGTATCCCTGTTCTGAAGAGGAGTCAGAGGAAATGGAAACCTGATCAGAGGAATCATATTCAGTGTCTTGCCTAGGCCTCTTATCAGGAGGGGGAATGGGAACCCCTGACCAAAGTAATCAGGTCTTTGGCCATTTTGAGCATCTGTTTCTTAGGCATGGAAGTCTGTCCTTGAGAGTGCTGTATTTGTTTCCTTGTCTTTAAAACTGTTTTAGTCCTTGTCTTTGATGCTGAAGTTGGCTTGATGTAAAGTTGTGTAGGTCTGAAAACACCCTCAGAAGCCAATGCCTGCTCAGCGGCTCCGGACCCATCTGAGGGAATAGTTTCTGAAGGCCCAATACCTTGAGTATACAGAGGCCTAGCTGTCTCCACATGGGAGTCGGAGGCGGCCTGTGGCTCTAAGGTAGCGGGTGTTAGGGGCTGCAAAAGCGCCTCACTGAGAACTGGCGACTGCCCTAGAAGAGACTTCGTCGTCGGTTTTGGACCTTGGATGCCTGTCCTTTTCTTTTTCCTTGCACTTTTTATGAACTCCGGTCGTCGGCTGTTCCGACAGCATTATGTAGTTAAACCTTCGGCCAAAGTAATGAAAAGCAAAATCGTACTGACGCTTAATAGTGCATTGGTTAAATCTAGCACAAAACCGACAACTAGCAACGTCGTGGTCAGGGCCTAGGGCAAGGAATACAGCAAGAATGAAAATCCTTATGAGGTATTTGCTTCCCACAAGAAATACAATTGTTAACTTTTTCTGACATCGGTCTGGAGCAAGAAAAAAGTTTCCCCAACGGGGTACTTGCTTTATAGAAGACTTCGGATCTGAAATTCAATTTTGAAAATCTCAGGAGTCGGCCGACCGGCACTTGCGAACTGATTTTGCTTCGGGCACCGCGCGGCAAGAAAGACTGAAGAAAATGGCGTTGGCTGCATCTTTTATACCCCTGGCACACCGATGTCAGGGAAGAGGCGACCAGCAACTGACACCGGACCAAGGCTTTGGAATTCAGGCCTACTGCGGGTAGCCTTCCAGCAGGATAACCCAAGTGTAATGACTGCAACAGTGAAACACGATGAACATCTGCCAAGGGCAGTAAGGTGCAATGAGGATGACTTTACTCTTCAATCGGGCAGCTTTTTGTAGGAATTTAGGAATTAGGGGAGTGGGCTGGTAGGCATAGAGTAGGCCAGGGGGCCAATCATGGAGTAGAGCATCCCTCAATGATTCCTCTGTGCAGGGATTAGGGCAAAGAAGCTGCTGTGCTTGTTGTTTAGGGGAGATGAAAAAGATCACAGCAAGGCAGGCCTCACTGAAGGAAAATCATATCTGTTACTTTTCTGTTGAAAGACCACTCACGAGGTAATTGAACGGACCTGCTCAGTTTGTCTGCTATCATGCTGGACTTCCCCGGAATGTGCATTGCTATCAGAAAGCAGTTGGAAGACATTACCCATTGCCACACTCTGAGAGCTTCTTGGCACGAGAGGTAAGACCTGGTTCCTCCTAGTTTGTTGATGTACCAAACTACTAACATGTTGTCTATCTGGATCGCAACTGTCCTGAAAGGGAGAGAGTCTTGAAATGCCTGCAACACTAAGCACTGCTCTCACTTCCAGAACACTGACATGTATTTTGGCCTCTTTGGGGGACCAAGTGCCTTGGATGGTCTTCTTCAGGAAATGCCCTCCTCCCCACGCAATGTAGGAAGCATCCGTGGTCACTATACTCTTTGGCTGAGGGAGGATGAAAGGCTTGCCTTGTAGAACCTCATCTGATTGAATCTGCCAGCAAAGGTATCTCTTGCATGCCTGAGTAATTCTTATTTTTGCTAACATGCGCTGATAAAGACTCAACCACTGTGTTGCTAGTATCCACTGAAGAATTCTCATATGAAATCTTGCTAGAGGAACTAAAATTATGGCTGCTGACATTGACCCCAAGGCTTGTAGGATCAACTGAGCTGAAATTTTGGTACTGTGAATTATTTTCTTGACCTGGAATCTGATGGTTTGCACTCCTGAGAGAGGAAGAGAAGCTGTCACTGATACCGTGTTGAAAACCGCTCCTAAGAATTCCAATGTTTGAGTCAGTTGTAACACAGACTTGTTGCAATTTAGGGTTATCCCCAGATGAGAACAAGTCTGAAGCAGCTGATCTCTTGCTGTTATTAGTGGATGCTTGGTCAGGGTGGTAATGAGCCAGTCGTCTAAGTATGGAAACACTCAGATTCGTTGCAGGCTCAAGTGAGCTGTTACCACTGCCATGCATTTGGTGAACACCCTGGGGGCTGTGGTGAGGCCAAAGAGCAGTGCTCTGAATTGATAATGACTAGCTCCCAGCCAGAAGTGTAAACAGCTTCTAGAGTGTCTGTTCATTTCATGTGACAGTATGCATCCTGAAGGTCTATCGAGCACATCCAGTCATCCTTGACGAAAAAGGGTAAAATGGACTGAACCATTACCATCTGAAACTTTGTGTTTTGAACTGACTTGTTCAAGTTGCTGAGATCCAAAATTGGTCTCCCATCCTCTGTTTTCTTTGACACTAAAAACAATCTTAAGTAAGTTCCAGACTCCATCTGGTCTGATAGGACCTCCTGGATGACTCTTTTCTTCTAGCAGCTTTAGTATTTCTAGTGCTGCTGCTTTCCTCTGACTGGGTAGAACATCACGAAATCTGCATACAGATTGAGGTGGGAGGGAAAATGTAATTATATACCCTTTGGAAATAATCCTCTGCACCCTAAAGTATCTTTTATTATGTCTAAACAGGCTCTCTGGTGCAGGGATAATTGGCCCCCAATTGCATCCAGAGGGGGATAATCGGGCCTCCTTTAACGAGAGCTGATAGGGTCTGTCGGACAAGGAATCTCTGGACCCTTGGGTTCTGTGGGCTTCCTCTGCGGCGTGGGTGTCACTGTCCATCTGAGTTCCCCCCTCTGTCCCTGAGGGAATTATCTCCACTTGGATCTTGGAAAGAACCCTGGGACTTCCTGAACCACATTTTCTGACCACCTCTGATTCATAAAAAAGGATCTTTGAGGGGTTGCAAAACATACACCCACTGCACAGAGGGTCTTTCCATCTTTTTCACACCTGGACAGTGTGTCCTTCATGTCTGGAACAAACAATGAACTGCCATCAAAGGGAACACTGATGAACAAGGACTTGAAGCGCTCTGCAAAATCACACAAGCACATCCAAGCATGCCTCCTGATGGAAATGCCTAAACCCACCTTCAGCTGCATGCAAGATAAGCCTCATGGACGAATTTGAAACAGATTGAAGGGTAGCCAACTGTGAGGCCACACAAGATTAAGCCTCAGCAGTACTGGTCCCTGAAAGGAATTATGAAAGTTCTTTGATCAAGTCCCTCTGCAATCTCGTAAAATGTGTCAACTGTCTAAGTAGTACAGCAACCTAAATGCAAAGTTCACTGATTCACAAACATGCTTCCCACATCTGTTCAACTCCCTAGACACCCTGGTAGGGAGATGGACAGAGAAACTCTGCTCATCAATTTCCTTATTGGTGGGAGCCACCACAACTGTAGCATCTACAGGCACCACTTTACTCCAGAACTCCCTACCCACAGGTGGAGCATTAATCCAGTCTGGTCTCTTGGGGATTGTTTCAAGTGAGACAGGCTCCTTCCACACCCACCTAGAGATCAAGTCAATCAGCTTATCAGCAGAAGGAGGAACCCAGGAGGTAGCTCCAAAGACCTCCAAAAATACTGATTCCTCCAGCAAAAGGTTATCAGAGGACCAACCACCGCTTTCCTTAAGGATCTCCAGGATGTCTCTGAATGAGATGACTGTCTTGAGGAGGTAAAATCAGTATCCTTTGTGATTACTCCTGAGGGGAGCCCAAGTGCCTCCTCTTACACTTCCTACATGGGATGCTCTAGTGAAGTATCAGAAAAGATTGTAAAACCCTGCTGGGTGGCTTGAAGACTTTGAGCTGGCTGTCCTTATGGGCACAGAATGATGTGGCTCAAGATGCAGAGACTTATGGGATCCAGATGGAAGATCCAAAAATGGAATGTCCATTGGTCCTGCCAGAGAGAAAACACTCTCTTCACTATCTCAAATGCAGATCATTCTGGGGAGCAGAAAGACAAGACTGCTCTGAAAACTTTGAAGTTGACTCCAATGCCTCGGACCTGACAGGAACACTTTGGCTCTGAGAGTCATCCAGATCTAAAGATGCCAGAGTTGATGCACTCAGAGACATCTTTAGATCTGAAGACAGAAGTATCTTCAGATCCAAACCAGACGTCCCAGATGGCTCGGATCCAGGGGTCCCGAAACAGTTGGTCTGATCAGACAAGGAGCTATGACAGGTGGTGTTGTAGAGGAACAGGCTTCCTGACTCAAGGGGGAAGCAGCCAGGACAGCACCTGTCTGTATCTGCACTGAAAGGAATTTGCTCATCATTTTGTCCACGTCTTCTTCGGTCAAACTTCTGGAACAATGAGATGATGTAAGGGAAGCTGACCTGCAACTCTACTGAGAAGGGGGAAGGCACTCTTGAAAGTACTGGATCTAAAGAGGGTCTGTATGCAGTCTAGGCAAAATTCTATTACCAGAAGAGGTAGGATCCAAGGACTTTTTGGTTAGATCCATTGGAGTTTGGATTGGTTCTGAATTCAGATCCTACTTGACCTTCTTTCTGGGCTTTCTGAAGATGGAGTCAATGATGCAGAAGACCTGCAAAACCTGGTCAAAGGCTCTTTAAACTCTTTTTTTGGGGAATGCCCCAGAAATACATCCACCAAAAGAGGAAGGAAGTAAACTTTTCAATATCAGTTTGTTCTTCCTGTCCACTATTGCTCATGGATTGAAATTTTGACAAATGCAGCAGTCAAGCAGGAGGTGATCTGGGGTCAAACAGTATACGCATACGTTATGGGCATCGATAAGGGCAATTTATGGCAACACTTCTGACTCTTCTTGAAACCGGAAGGTGCTTTATCAGACATAGTGAAACGCTACTGGAAACACTAATGAAAATTGTTAAGTTTTTTTTTAATCAAAATGTATATATAGAGAGAGAAAGAGGGAAAAGAAAAGATAAGGATATTAACTACTGTACCAAAGAATACACAAAAGTGTAATAAGATTTAAAAGGGAAATTTAACAGACAGCAACTATGGTAAAATAGAACTCTACCAAGTGTAAAGGGAAGGGAGAAAGATTAATATCAAATTTAAGTAGAAATTACTTAGCGCAAGAAGTGAACACTCGAGAGCTCAGCCTGACCATGTCTCAGGTATGTTCAGGGTTGATGCATTACAAGAATGGGAGGGACTTGAGAGCTATTTGGTAGGCTTGAGCTATAGTAACAGCTGAGTCGGATCCAAGGATTGACTCCAAACCCAACAGCTGAGGACAGACTGAAAATTGACAACATCAGATCAAGTGCAAACACAGGCCCAGTGGGGAAGGAAGTCCAAGAATTTAATATTGCGGTCTTCAGCATTTTGGTCTTCAATATTATTGTCTCAGGACATATATTTATAAACATCTACAGTGCACACAAAAAGTGTACACACCCCTGTTAAAATGCCAGATTTTTGTGATATAAAAAATGAGACCACAATAAATAATTTCAAAACTTTTCCCACCTTTAATGTGACCTATAGCCTGTACAATTCAATTGAAAAACAAGCAAATCTGTTGGGGGAAAAAATAAAAAAATACAATAAGCTGGTTGCATAAGTGTGCACACCCTTAAACTAATACTTTGTTAAAGCACCTTTTGATTTAATTACAGCATTCAGTCTTCTTGGGTAGGAGTCTACCAGCATGGCACATCTTGACTTGGCAATATTTCCCCACTCTTCCTTGCAAAAGTGCTCCAAATCTGTCAGATTGTGAGGACATCTCTTGTGCACAGCCCTCTTCAGGTCACCCCCACAGATTTTCTATTGGATTTAGGTCTGGGCTCTGGCTGGGCCATTCCAAAACTTTAATTTTCTTCTGGTGAAGCCATTCTTTTGTTAATTTGGATATATGCTTGGGGTCATTGTCATGTTGAAATGTGAAATGCCTCTTCATCTTTAACTTTCCAGCAGATGCACGAAGGTTTTGGGGCAAAAGTCACTGGTATTTGGAACTGTTCATACATCCCTCAACCTTGACTAAAGCCCCAGTTTCAGCTGAAGAAAAGCAACCCCAAAGCATGATACTGCTACCACCATGCTTCACCGTGGGGATGGTGTTCTTTTGGTGATGCAAAGTGTTGTTTTTGCGGCAAATGTACCTTTTGGAATTGTAGCCAAAAAGTTCAACCTTGGTGTAATCAGACCAAAACACATTTTCCCACATGCTTCTGGCAGATTTGATGTACTGTTTTGTAAATTTTAGCTGGGCCTGGATTTTTTTCTGTGTAAGAAAAGGCTTCTGTCTTGCAACATCTGTATGGTATCAGGATTAGATCCTCCACAAATACTCTTGCCAAGCATGTAATGGCAGAAGGGGAAGACTATAATTTTAGATTTATTGTAATAAATATCATAATACTCGCTTGCCAGGGAAGGAGATATTAGAAACTGTACTGAAGGGATGGAACTGAAATGGATTCTAAGGTTTAGAGCAGATAGAGGGAGAGGATTAAATGAGAGAGCCTCCCTGAAACCTATCCTGAAGTCCAGGAGGTTACATGTTAGCTGAGTTCTCCGCTCCTTATACCTGTTTAGGTAATATGGAATTTTTGATGTGCATAATGAAGCCATGTTAGACAGGTTCATTAGTTTTAATTTATGTCAAGTGTTATAAATGTTTCAGTATTAATTTTTGTGCACAAAATGTTTACATATGCATACATTATATACATATATATTTTTATGAAATCTTGTAGTTGAAAGTTTTTTAGTTAATATATGTATTTTATTTAAACTAGTGTATATTTATTTAGATATGCACTTTTTGTTATGCATAGTATAACTTTGTTTTTAATTATAAATATAGAGTGCTTTATTGTAGCGTTGTTGCTTTAACTCTATTATTGTTAGTGATTGAATAATTGCTTGAAAGCATTGAATGGCTGTTTTTGAATATATTACAGAGAGCCATTTGAGTATGCGATTTCATTAATGGTCTGAAGAAGCTACAAGTGAAAGCGCTTCCCAGGGTACACATTAAAGGGCTCTTTCTTTTATAACTGAATCTCTGGTGTTTTTGATACTGCATGGTTATCTCTGCTGCTTGGCCTTATTTGGATTATTTATCGAACTTACTTGCAGTGAGACATTTACCCTGAGGAGTGTTTTATGCTTTATTACTTATATATATATATATATATACACACACACACACACACACACACACACCTATATATATATATATATATCTATATATCTCTATATGTCTATATATCTATATATATATATATCTATATATATATCTATATATATCTATATATATATATATATACACACACACACACACACACACACCTATATATATATATATATATATATATATATATATATATATATATATATATATATATATATATATATACATACGGTGGTGCTGCGGTAGCGTTGTCGCCTCACATTTAGATGTTGCCCGTTCGATTCTCAGTTAGAGCGTCTTCTGTGTGGCGACATGCATGAACGGGCATTCCTTCATTGAAGGTTGTGCATTAGGCCCGGCAAGCCAGCAGGTAAAACTCTACTGCCACTCATTAGCGGACCGGAGTTCCGCTGTGGCGGAAAAGCCAAAAGACACAAATGAGAAGTTATGTACCTACCATAACGTTCCATGTTAGTTGTCTTCTCTCGCCTTCTTTCTTGCTTGATGGGTTCAGAGCCGATCCTCGGCTCCGACTCGGCACTTTGCTAAGCTCGAGAGTCACTTTTACCAGCTCGAGGCAGCCCCATATCCCATGATGCAAGGCGGTAAGTACCCAGATCTCGTTTGTTGTCTATAGGCAATAACACCTAGCATAAAAAACTTCCCAAAAGGAAGAAAGAAGGCAAGGAAAAAGCCTGAAGGATGGGTTAGGAAGACCAGAACTGTATGGTCTTAAGAAGCATTCTTCCATGTAGGGAGAAAAAGGGCTGTCCAGGCCAGGGGGAAGGAGGGGGGGTCGCAAGAAAGAAGGCGAGAGAAGACAACTAACACGGAACGTTATGGTAGGTACATAACTTCTCAATGTTAAGTTGTCAATCTCGCCTTCATTCTTGCTTGATGGGACCGCGTCCCTAGCACCTCTATCCTGGGTGGCTCAATGGAACAGACTCTTGAGAACTGTAGAGCCAAAACTGGCTCTATCCCTGGTGGCCAAATCCAATTTGTAATGAGAAACAAAGGTATGAGGAGTGGCCCAAGTGGCTGCTGCACAAATAGTGTCTAATGGAAGTCTAGCCTGAAAGGCTGTGGAAGTGGCTTAGCTTCTGGTTGAATGCGCTTTAGGTTTCGAGCACAGCTGTTTTCCCCTGAGCTGATAGATTTAAGAGATGACAGAAGAAAGCCATCTAGATAAGGTCACTTTTGAGACAGGAAGGCCTTTTTTGTTATCAGCATAAGAAATAAAGAGCTGATCGGATTTCCTGAATTGTTTTGTTCTGTCCAAATAATATCCGAGTTGGCGGTGAACATCAAGATAATGTAATTTTTGTTCCGATCTGTTTGAGTAATTTGGTAAAAATACAGGAAGGTCAATAGAATGATTCAAATTACTCTTTGAGGCGACCTTAGGCAAAAAGGTCCGATTAGTTCTCAATGATACCCTGTCTTTGTGGAAGACCAAATAAGGGGGACGAACAGAGAGAGCATGAAGTTCAGACACTCTCCTAGCCGAAGTAATAGCAACCAGGAAGAGTGTTTTCCATGAAAGAAATTTCAGGGAACATGAAACAGCTGGCTCGAATGGAGGAAGGATCAAGGATGTCAGCACTAAATTTAGGTCCCATTGAGGAGGAGGACTCCTGACTGGAGGTTTCAGGAGAAAGATTCCTTTTAAGAAGGCGCTACAAAGCCTGTGGGACATAATGTTGTGATCTGCGAACCCGACATGAAAATTCGAGATAGCAGCCAACTGAACTTTGACCGTGGAAGAAGAAGAGCCCGCGTGAAAGATTTCCGCTAAGAAATCCAAAACTGCTTGAACTGGAGCAGTAAAAGGATCAATATTTTTAGCTTTTGCCCAACAAGAAAAGCGTTTCCATTTGCTGGTATAAATCCATCTAGTAGAGGATTTTAGAGAAGCCACTATGATATCCCTAACAGGATTAGAGATCATAGGAAACCTGGCTAAGGAAGGAAGTGGAGCAACCATGCTGTGAGGTTGAGAGAAGGTATAGACCGGTGCAGCTGACCCGATTGGTGAATCAGAAGGTCTGGTACTGGGTCCAGATGCCACGGCTGCACCAAAAGGTGACGATGGAGGAACGGAAACAAAATTTGTCGAGGCCAATAGGGAGCAATGAGAATCATTTTGGCTCTCAAAACGGTGGCTTTCTGGAGAACTTGTGGAATCAGTGGAAAGGGAGGAAAGGCATAAAGAAGTCCCTGGGGCCAATCCTGGGTAAGAGCGTCTCTGGGGGGATGGCCTGGCAGCGGGAAGAGAGAAAAGAAGTCTGGGCATTTGCTGTTCTGGAGAGTAGCAAAAAGATCGCAACATGGGCGGCCCCATTCTAGAAAAATCTCTTCCACTATAGATTGTTTGAGAGACCACTCATGAGGCATGAGAATAGCTCTGCTCAATCTGTCCGCTAGAATGTTGGTTTTCCCAGGGATATGCGTTGCTACCAGAAACCGATGAGAGGAGATCGCCCATTGCCAAAGTCTGAGAGCTTCTCGACACAAGGGGTAGGACTTGGTTCCGCCCTGTTTGTTGATATACCATACTACAGACATGTTGTCTGTGTGAACTGCAATTGTTCCCAAGGGAAGAAAGTCGTTGAGGGCTTGCAACGTTAAAAGCACTGCTCTCATCTCCAGGACATTTATGTGCAGGTGGTATTCGAACGGTTGCCACGTCCCATGAACCATGCTGCCCTGGTAATGACCCCCCCACCCGATCAGGGAGGCGTCTGTAGTGACTGTGGCTACCGGGGCCGGGGATACAAAGGGTCTGCCTTGGTGAATTTGGGGAGAAGTAATCCACCATGAAAGATGATTCCTGCAAATTTGTGTCACCAGGATTTGGTGACGCATTGGAAGTTGTTGGTAAGACCACTGAGTGAACAACATCCACTGAAGCAGGCGCATGTAGAAGCGGGCCAGGGGAAGAAGGGTAATGGCCGCAGCCATGAGGCCCAACACCTTCAGAACCATTCTGGCTTGTACCTTTTTGCTGGCAAGGATGATCCTCACGTGACTTTGTATATCTGAGATTCTTTGGTCTGTGAGGGTTGCTGACATCCTAACAGTGTTTAAGTTTGCCTATGAAAGTAATAGACTGGCAGGGCAATAAGGAGGATTTTTCGTAGTTGATCGAAATTCCCAATTGAGTGCAGAGATTTAGTGTGTAATCCCTGGCTTGAAGAAGTTGATGCCTGGTGGTGGCTGAAAGGAGCCAGTCGTCGAGATACGGAAACACCTGGAATCCTTGACGTCTCAGGTGAGCCGTGACCACTGCCATACATTTGGTGAACACTCTGGGGGCTGTAGTGAGACCAAAGGGCAGGGCTCTGAATTGAAAATGACTGGACCCCAGCCGAAAGCGGAGAAATCTTCTGGAGCGTCTGTGAATTTTTTATATGATAGTACGCGTCCTGAAGATCTATTGAGCACATCCAGTTGTCCTTCTCTAGGAAGGGCAAAATTGACTGAAGTGTGACCATTGAAATCTTGTCTTTCTCACAGACTTGTTGAGTCTGCTGAGATCCAATATTGGTCTCCAGTCTCCGTCTTTTTGGGGACCAAAAAGAATCTTGAGTAGATTCCGGGCTCTGAATGGTCTGTTGTAACTGGCTGAATGGCTCTTTTTTGTAGAAGCTTTAATACTTCTAACTCTGCAACTTCCCTTAGACCGGGTGGTACATCTGGAAGGGAATTTGTGTGAGAGAAGGGACTTTCCTCGAAAGGAATTTTGTAACCCTCGGATATTATCGACTGTACCCATCTGTCTTGAGTGAGGGAACGCCAGGCTTCTGGGTACAGCGATAGTCTTCCCCCGACTGCCTCCAAGGATGGACAGTCGGGCAAAATCTCAGGGATGCTGAAAGGGCTTGTCAGAGAGAGGCTCTCTGCTTCCCTGGTTCTGTGGACCCCCTCTGCCTCTAGAGCGGTGTCTGTTATTATTACCCCCTCTGCCTCTAGGGGTAAACTGACCACGTGTATCCGGCATGACTCCTTGGGATTTGCGGAACCACATCTTTCCACCCTTCTGTCCTTTGGGGTAAGGTCTAGAAGGGGTGGAAAAACGGACCCCTACGGCAGAAAGAGTCTTGCCGTCCTGTTCACACCTGGTCAATGTATCCTTCACTTGAGGGCCAAACAAAGCTGACCCATCAAAGGGAGAGTTTGTGAAGGACGCCTTAAAGGGATCTGCAAAATTACAGAGCCGCATCCAGGATTGACGTCTAAGAGCCACTCCTGTACCTGCGGCTCTACTCGCTCCATCTGCTGCATATGCTATCAGTCGCATGGAGGAGTTAGCTATAGAATTAAGGATTCCTAGCTGAGAAGCAATTTTCTCTTGAGCCCCTGCAGCTGTAGGATCCTGTACTACTTCACCTAGTTCCTTAAGGATGTCCCTTTGGAGTCTGGTGAAGTGACATAAGTAGTTCAGCGAGCACATAGCAAAGGTCGCTGAAGAGAACATCCGCTTACCATACCTATCCATGGTCCTAGAATCCTTATTAGGAGGATGGACAGGTACGGAAGGATCTGCAAGTTCCTTCTTAGTGGCAGCTGCCACCACCATGGCATCAACAGGGACACCTTTCGTAAGGAATTGCTTTTCCGAAGGGGCAGTAATAAATTTAGACGGCCTCCTAGGAACTGGCTCTACAGAGTCAGGAGCAGCCCAAGCCTTTCGAGCAATAACCTCCATAAGGGGGTCGAAAGGCGGAGACACCCAGGAGGTGGAGGGCCGAGATCCAAACGCCTCTAGGTATACCGACTCATCCTCAGAGGGATTTGTGGAGGGCCAGTTTCCCCTCTGTTTTAGGAGTTCTAGGATGTCTGAAAAGGAGACATCCTCAGAGGGGGATCTTGGGGATCCCTCCGACTCATCTAAGTCGGTATCTGAAGTGATAGACTCAGGGGAGTCTAGGTGTTTCCTCTTACAAGTCCTCTTGCGCGGAGGATCTCCTGACTGATCAGGAGAATCCTCGGAAGAGGGGGTTATTCCCAGTGGGGAAAGCTGACGCGGTGGATCTCTGGGTCCGGCAGCAAGAGAGATGGAAGAGATATCGACAGGCACTGTAGAGGGAGGAGCTAAGGGAATGGACTGCTGGCTGAGCCCAGTGGCCAGCACACTCTTCATCACCTCGAAGGCCCCCCTCCCAGGAAGGTCCGAGAGAACCCGTTCCGAAGAAACCGGGACTCCAGGGCCCACTGAAAGGGAAGGCTCTGAGGCAGATGTCGGAGCTGAGCTCACCAAGGCCGAGGCTCCAAGGGGAAGAGCGGGGTCGGACAAGGGTCCGATGCCACTCACCCCCTCGGAGGAGACCAGGGAAGCCCGACCACCGAATCCCTTCAAGGAAGGTCTCGAAGAGGAGATAAGAGTAGATGCCGAGGGTGTAGAAGGGGGGGGTATCCGCCCCTCAGCCATAGCAGTAACTATCCCCGAAGACTCCAGCTCCAAACTCTGAGGTAGAGTCGAAGGAGGAACTTGAAGAGGGTGTGGACTAATAGTCGTCTGTTGAGACGGACTATGCAACATCTGTGCCAGTGCCTGTGATTTCAATAATCTACTTACCACCCTCTCTAAATCATGGTGTGAAAGCCTGGACGACCTAGATGATCGGCTCCGATGGCTCAGTTCCGAGAGGAGAGGTGAGGCCGGAGCCGAGAGTATCGGTTCCAAGGAAGGGGACCTGGACCTCTTCCTCGAAGGAACCATCGGAGCCGAAGAAGCCACAGATCCAGACGGAGCCGAGGACTTTTCGGCTCCGAATGAAAGTCTCGAAGCATCGGCTCCAGCCGGAGCCAATACAGACACAACAGTAATGGTGTCGGAGCCGGTCGGCGCCGACACCGAAGCCTGAGCCACATGGTGGTCGGAGCCAGTCTGAGCCGACACCGATGTGACCAAAACAGTATCGGCACCGATAGCGATCGGTGCCGAAGATTTTTGCAAGACAGGATCGGCTCCAGCCGGAGCCGATCTCGACTCCGAAGGAGTCGGAGCCGAGGCCACCGGCTTAGATACAGAAGCCTGGGCCTTAGAAGACTTAGAAGTCTTGCTCGGAGCCGATTTGGCCGGAGAGCCCTCCGGTTTAAGGAGACCCCTTAAAATCAACTTATTTCTCCTCTCCTGCAGGACTCTCTGGCTAAAGGAATGACAAATCGCACAGGAGTCCTGCAGGTGGAGAGGTCCCAGGCAATATAAACAAGAAGTGTGACCGTCTGTCAGAGACATCTTCTGACAGCATGAGTCACACTTCTTAAAGCCTGAGACCCTTTCTTTGGACATAGTTGTACAAACAGTACACAACAACACAGTCCCAATCAGACAACTTTTAGTTATGTACTCACCATAACTTCAGATGTTTGGGATCCATCTCGCCTACATTCTGACTGATGGGTTCGGAGCCGATCCCTCGGCTCCGACTCGGCATGCTTATGCTATAGAGCGAGGCCTCTAATTGGCTGAGCTATCTTTATCCCAGGATGCACCACCACTAATCCCCCAGATCTTGTTTGTCCGCATTCATGCACACAATCACAACTTGTTTATATAACATTGTTAGATGTTTCAAGATGAAACAACAGGATTCGGACCTTCTGATATCCTCTGATCTCCAAGGAAGGGGGAGGAGGGTGGGTTATTAGGAATGTAGGCGAGATGGATCCCAAACATCTGAAGTTATGGTGAGTACATAACTAAAAGATGTTATGTGATCCTATCTCGCCTACATTCTGACTGATGGGACAGCGTCCCTAGCACCTAAATCCCGGGTGGCTCATTGGAAAACACTCCTGAGCACTGTGGAACCAAATGAAGCTCGTCCTCTAGATGCCACATCTAATTTGTAGTGGGAAATGAAGGTGTGCGGGGAAGACCATGTAGCCGCAGCACAAATGTCACCAACAGCAAGCTTAGAATGAAATGCTACCGAAGTAGCCATAGCCCTCGTAGAATGAGCCTTGACAGAGGTGGTAAGCTCTTTGTTAGAACAGACATAAGCTTGAGTAATACAGTCCCCGATCCATTTGGCAATAGTGACCTTTGTGACAGCGTTGCCCAATTTGTTTTCTGCAAAGGATACAAACAACTGATCTGTTTTCCTTGATTGTTTGGTCCTATCTAAATAAAAACGTAACTGTCTGTGGACATCTAGTGTGTGGAATATAAACTCCGCTTTATTAGAGTACTTTGGGAAAAAAACTGGAAGCTCTAACGATTGTTGCAAGCATAAAGTAGAACAAACTTTAGGAACAAAAGAAGGATTTGGCCTGAGGGATACTCTGTCTGTATGAAAAACCAAGTACGGGGGTTTCACTGACAAAGCTTGAAGCTCTGAAACCCTTCTGGCTGAAGTAATCGCCACTAGAAAGGCTGTCTTCCATGATAGAAACTTTAGATCACAGGTAGCTGCCGGTTCAAAGGGAAAAGAAGTCAAGGCACGCAACACTATATCGAGATCCCATGGAGGTGCAGGATGAGAAATCGGAGGTCTTAATAGAGCAGCACCTTTCAAGAAGGTCTTACACTATCTGTTGCTCATTAAAGGTGGGTCTATGGATTCATGAAAATTAGAAATTGCTGCCAATTGTACTTTGATGGTAGAAACTGAAGAGCCTTGATCGAAAAGAGAGGTCAGAAATTTTAGTACTTCTGCCACGGGAGTAGAAATGGGGTCCAGGCCCCGGAGTTGAGCCCAAATAGCAAACCTTTTCCATTTGTTAGAATACAGTTTCTTTGTAGCGGACTTGTGGGCTGAAGATAATATGTGCACAACATCTGGATCCAGTGTACGACTCCTGACTATCGTCGGAAGAGGAGGAGCCAGGCCGTCAATTTTAAGGTGTGGAGGGACTGGTGTAATAGTCCCGACTGATGAATCAGAAGGTCTGGGACCTGATCCAGGAACCACGGACCTTCCAGAGCATGTTTCCGAAGATAGGGAAACCACACTTGACGAGGCCAGTAAGGAGCAATTAAGATCATCCTGCTCCCTAAGAGAGATGCCTTTTGAATCACCCTGGGGAGGAGAGGAACTGGAGGGAAGGCATAAAGCAGGCCGGTGGGCCAAGGATGGACTAATGCGTCCATGGGGCTCTTCCCGGAGCCGGGGTTAGGGAGAAAAATTCTTTGCACTTCGCATTCAGAGGAGTCGCGAAGAGGTCGCAACACGGAACTCCCCATTCGCTGAACATCTGCCTTGCAACTGTCATATTCAGAGACCATTCGTGAGGAGAGAGGATGGTTCTGCTCAATCTGTCGGCTATGACATTGGCCTTGCCCAGTATGTGAGTAGCCACTAGGAAGCGTTTGGTCGAGACTGCCCATTCCCAAACTCTCATGGCTTCTCTGCAAAGAGGATAGGATCTGGTCCCTCCCTGTTTGTTCAGGTACCAGACCACTGACATGTTGTCTGAGTGAACAGCAATTATGCCCTGAGGGAGATAATCGTGAAGGGCTTGAAGGGACAGGAGTACTGCCCTCATTTCTAAGATGTTGATGTGAAGAGGAGTCTCTTCCGGGTGCCATTTGCCTTGGACTGACCTGCCCAGGGAATGCCCCCCCCCACCCCATCTGGGAGGCGTCCGTGGTCAAAGTGGCCACCGGAGGAGGAAGAACAAAGGGTCGTCCCTGATCCAAATTGGAGGACACTAGCCACCAGCGAAGGTCCCGTTTGCAAGATTCCGTGATCCATATGAGATGATTGAGAGGGAGTTCCTGAAAGGACCACTGAGTTGAAAGAAGCCACTGGAGGATTCTCATGTGTAACCTTGCCAAGGGAACTAGCAGAACTGTGGCAGACATGGATCCCAATAGCTGTAGGACCATTCTGGCTGGGGCTTTGGACCTGGGGAGTAAGGCTCGGACTTGATTTTGAATAGTTTGAATTCTGTCTGCAGGTAGATAGACCCACATCTGGTTTGAATCTATCTCTACCCCTATGAATCTTATTCTTTGAGATGGCCGCAACACAGACTTTGGCCAATTGAAGGTGATTCCAAGGGAATTGCCCAGTGATATAGTGGCTTGCAGGCTCCGCAGAAGTAGATGCTTGGAGGTGGCAGTTAGGAGCCAGTCGTCTAGGTACGGAAACACCTGGAATCCTAGACTTCTCAGGTGAGCAGTCACTACTGCCAAGCATTTGGTGAACACCCTGGGGGCTGTGGTGAGACCAAAGGGCAGCGCACGGAACTGAAAATGACTGTCTCCTAGGCTGAAGTGCAGATGTCTCCTGGACGTTTGATGTATTCTGATATGATAATACGCGTCCTTGAGATCTATGGAGCACATCCAAACACCCTTCTCCAACAATGGGAGAATGGTTTGTAGAGTGACCATTCGGAACTTGCACTTCTTGACTGAACGGTTTAGGTTGCTTAGGTCCAAAATGGGCCTCAAGTCCCCGGTCTTTTTGGCATCAAAAAGAATCTTGAGTAAGTCCCTAATCTGATCTGGTCTGCGGGGACCAGTTGGATGACTCCTTTTTGCAGCAGCTTTGAAATTTCTGAGGCTGCGGTATCCCGTTGACTGGGTGGCGGGTCCAGGATTTTTTTGGACTGAGGGGGGGGGGGAGAGAGAATGGGATGGAGTAACCTCCGGCGATAATCCGAAGCACCCATCAGTCCTGAGTGATCCCTTCCCAGGCCTTCAGGTGCTTCAAAAAACGACCCCCGACTGGCTCCGGAGCAGCACAGCCGGGCAATCCCTCAGGGACTATGAAAAGCTGAAGAGCCAAGAAAGGACTCGCGGTCTCCAGTGTTGCAAGGGCCTCTGCCGCCTCTGGGACGGCGTCTTCCGGATGAATTTCCCCCTCCTCTGCCTCTGGAGGGGGAACCTTCCTGCTGAGAGGGGTAAGACTTCTGAGATCTGCGGAACCACATTTTCCCTCCTCTTTTAGCCTTGGGATAAGGCCGAAAGGGAGTGGAAAATCATGCCCCACGGCAGTCAGAGTCTTACCCTCCTGTTCACAGCGGGTAAGTGTGTCTTTTACCTTGGGTCCAAACAGGGAGGACCCATCAAAGGGGGCGTCGGCAAATGAAGACTTAAAGGCCTCCGTGAAATGACACAGGCGGAGCCAGGCTTGTCTCCGTAGAGCAATGCCTGTACCCGCTCTACTCTTCGCCGCATACGAAATGAGCCTCATGGACGAGTTCGAAACGGACGACATTGTAGCCAGCTGAGATCCAACCGTCTGGGCCAGCTCCTCAGGCAGGTTACCTAAGAGGGTATCGGATAGCTCCTTAATCAGATCCCTCTGAAATCTCATAAAGTGCGTCAGGTAGTTCAAAGACCTCAGAGTAAAGGCCGCTGAACTAAGGGTGCGCTTACCGTACCGATCCATGCTCCTAGACTCCTTATTAGGAGGATGGATGTAGAAGCCTCTGCTACATCTTGCTGGGTAGCAGATGCCACCACCACAGCATCTACAGCCACACCTTTCGTAAGGAACTCTCTATCCGGGGGCGCCGAGAGAAATTTGTTCGGATGAGGGGGCACCGGTTCCACAGAGTCTGGGTGTTCCCACACCCTTCGACAGATCAAATCCAAGAGCTCATCGAAGGGCGGAGACACCCAGGAGGCGGAGGGCTGAGCCCCGAAGGCCTTCAGGAACACCGACTCATCAGCAGAGGGAGGTTTGGACTGCCAGCCGCCTCGTTGTTTTAGGGCTTCCAGGATGTCTGCAAAGGAGACATCATCCGAGGACAACTTGGGGGACCCCTCTGCATCATCGAGATCAGTGTCAGATGTCAAAGACTCGTCAGGGGAGTCAACGTGCTTCCTCTTGCACGTTCTCTTCCTGGGAGGTTCTTCTGAAGAGGCTTCAGAAGGACCTCCAGGAGGGGGAGAAACCCCAGCGGGGGTAACCTGAGGCCCAGGGGCTCCGCTGTCTACGGACAGGGGGACTGCCAACGACCAGTCTCCAAATGTAGGGAAGGAGCTGGGGAAACAGTGGAGGTAGCCAAGGAAGATTTGGCTAAAGCACTCCTCATAGCCCTGAAGGCGGGACCACCAGAATCCTGGGAGGGTCCCCCCTCCGTGGCCACAACAGTGGACGGTGCTCCCGCCGCCGATGCACCAAGAGGGAGACTTGGGACCGAAAGCATCAATCCCGAAGCCTCCCCCCCAGGGCCGAAGGAAGAAGTCCGTGCACTGAACTCCAACCCAAGAGCCGGAGTCGGAGCAAGGGTCGGGCCCGACCCTAACACCTCCACTGGTTCCACCAGCACCTGCTTCAACGGTGCCGAAGCTGTTGGAGGAGGAAATACAGTAGGGGAGTGGACCATCGGCTCTGAAGCCAAATGGGCTGGAGCCGAAACCATCTTTTGGAACACCGGAGACTGGAAGAGTCGAAGGAGCACCCTGTCGATGTCCGAATCAGACATCTTGGATGATCTCGAGGATACCGATCGGGCCCGAACCGATTTCTCCATCGGCTCCGAAGGGCTCGGGGACTGGCTCCGAAATGACTCAACAATTATCGGCTCCGAGGAAACTTTCAAGGAAATTTCCCTCGGTGCCGATAAGGACTTCGGCTCCATGGGGGAAGAGTCTGAGCCGATGACCCTTATCGGCTCCAATATCAGTAGAGCCAATGAGGGTGACCCACCTCTCGATGCCCCAGACCTCGGCTCCGAAACCAGAGGGGTCGAGGCTGGAGGCATCGAGGCAGACCGTTCCGACCTTGGCTCCGAAGTCCGTGGAGCCGATGGAGAAGTCTGCTTAGTTTTCTTAGCAGTCGGTTCCGACTGACTGGTCGGAGCCGACGCTTTCCTCTTTTTAGAAGGAGACGGAGAGGAAGGCTTGATTAATCCTTTGAGGATTAATTTGTTTTTCCTCTCCTGGAGGACTCTGGAGGAAAACGCATGGCATACACTGCACGATTCTTGCAGATGTTTAGCACCTAGACAATAGACGCACGAGGAGTGGTCGTCCGTTATGGACATTTTGAAGCCACACCTCGTGCATTTTTTAAACCCGGAGGGTTTATGCTCTTTAGACATAATCAGGCTAAAAAAACAGATAACCACACTAAACAATAAAGGGTTTGACACACAGGAACAAAAATATGTATGCCACTAACTTAGTGTAAATATTTAAACTAAAGAACTTTTTTTTTTTTTTTTTTTTACACACAAGATTTGTCAGAAAGAGAAAAGGAGAAAAGGAGGGTCAAGACCCTCTAACTTAAACGGGTACTTGACCCACACACAACCACTAAAGTAGTAGTAACCACAGGGGAAGGCCCCTCTAACTTAAACGGGAACCTTCTCTGACAGGAAAAAACACGAAAATTTTAACCAAATTCCAGAAAAACACTCGTACACAAAGAATAGCCGTTAAAACAGCTTTTGGGTTTAAATGAAGCAAATACTGACAGGAAAAAAGCCTAATATATAGTACTTAGCCCAGCCAATGTTGAGACCACGTCCAAGCTCTGTAAGCGGCAAACGAGATCTGGGGGATTAGTGGTGGTGCATGGTGGGATAAAGATAGCTCAGCCAATTAGAGGCCTCGCTCTATAGCATAAGCGTGCCGAGTCAGAGCCGAGGGATCGGCTCCGAACCCATCAGTCAGAATGTAGGCGAGATAGGATCACATAACATCTAAAGTTATCTAAAATGTAAAGTAACTAACCTCTCACACACACACACCCTGACAGGGGGGGGGATGGGAGGGAATGAAGGCCTGACTAAAGAAGGGAAAGGAAATAAAATTTTAGTCAGAAAAGGGCTTACAATTAAGTAAAAAGGAAGGTATTTTAAAGAAAAGTGAAAAATGTAAATTTTTAGGGGCAAAAAGTAGTTAAAAGCTAACACTTACCAGGAGCTGGCAAAAGGAGGACCTCATCAGCGAAGCGGCAAACGAGATCTGGGTACTTACCGCCTTGCATCATGGGATATGGGGCTGCCTCGAGCTGGTAAAAGTGACTCTCGAGCTTAGCAAAGTGCCGAGTCGAACCCATCAAGCAAGAATGAAGGCGAGATTGGCAACTTAACATCAATATATACACACACACACACATTATATATACATATATATATAGGTAAATAGATATACATATATAGAGATATATATACACATACACACACACACACACACACACATATATATATATATATATATATTATACAGTGCACAGTTCATGTTTACATTCCAAAATCTGTAAAAAGATACACTTGTTAAACTCATCTTAGTGCAAGACAGTCTCTGCAGCACTTAGAGGTGCTTAACAAAAACTTATCCACCACCTCTAAACATTAAGATCAACTTCCCAAGCTACAGACCATTAGCAGACAATGCCAGTTGACAAAAAAAACAGAGGCAGAAGCTTTTAAAAACTATTAGAACTTCGCTCTGCCACACTTATAAACAGAAAGTGTGGCAAAACAAAATGCGTAACAGATTTTAAAGCCATTGGTTTATACAGGGTCATTTGCGCAGTCTGCCAACAGTAACAAATGCTCTACCAGCTTTCAAAAGCTTTGAAATCAAGTAAAACTTTTTTGTCCTTGCACTTGTTTTTCTGTAACTAGTAGAACCCAGAGCAGATGAAAGCTGCATGCACTACCAAGAATTATGACTGGGTCACCAATCAAGAACATTTATTATATGTTTTTGGACTGAATGACATGATTCACCTATATGTTCTCAACATAGATGCCAACATTTGCCTCTTGAGATTCACTCTCAAGGTGAAATTCTTTGCAACTATATTTCAAACACATCATAAGTTGGTTAATACTGGAGATCCAATCATAATCCTCTACATTACAAACCTATGACGCTGGGGAGGAAAAACTAGAAAGAATGGGAGAAAGTGGAAAATGGAGAGAAAGACGAAAAAAAGAGAAAGGCAAAAGAGCTCTGGTTCTAGGATCTGTATTTCTCAATTTACCCGTTTGCTTCCTCATGCGTCTCCCTTAGTACTGAAAAAAGAAGTTATGTACTCACCATAACGTTTGTTTGTTGTACATCTCGCCCTTCATTCTTATTGATTGGGTTTGGAGCCTATCCTCGGCTCCGACTCAGCCGAACACTAAAGCTCGAAGTCTTTCACTTGGCTCATGGCTGAACACGTATCCCATCATGCAGTGATGTAATCCCCCAGATCTTGTTTCCTACTAACCATAATAATGTGTTTACATGTATCTTATTGTAGAATATAGATATAACAAAGAAAGTCAGAGAATCTCCTTGCCTAAGGAAAAAAAAAACCTCCAAGTCCTACAGAAGTCTTGGGCTGGGGAAGGCGGGAGGATCATAAGAATGAAGGGCGAGATGGACAACAAACATAGAATGTTATGGTGAGTACATAACTTCTTTATGTTATGTTATCCTACCTCGCCTTCATTCTTACTGATTAGGACAGTGTTCCTAGCACATTTCCTGGATGGCTCATGGGAGTACACTTTTCAGTACGGTGGAACCAAAGGAGGCCCTGTCCCTGGAGGCCAAATCCACTTTGTAATGAGTGATAAAGGTATGGGGCCTTGTCCATTTAGCAGCTGCACAAATACCGTCCATTGATAGTCTAGCTAGATAGGCAGATGATGTTGCTATGGCCCCTGTAGAGTGTCCCTTGACCTTGAAAGGTAGATCTCTGTTATTAGTACTGTAAATAAAGGTGATGCAACCTGAAAGCCAGTTTGAGTGTGTGACCTTAGAAATGGGCATACCTTTTTTTGTGCTTCTGAAAATGAAATAAACAATTGGTCAGATTTCCTAAAATCCTTGGTTCTGTGTAAGTAGAAGTGGAGTTGTCTGTGCACATCTAATTGGTGTAGCTTGTATTCTGCCTTGTTGCCATGATTTGGGAAAAACACTCGCAGCTCAATAGTTTGGTTTAGATTAGTTTGAGAACACACTTTAGGTAAAAAGGATGAGTTAGTTCTTAGAGATACCCTATCCTTATGGAAGATCAAGTAAGGAGGTTTGATTGATAGGGCATGCAATTATGAGACTCTCCTTACAGAAGTAATGGCCACTAATAAAATTGTTTTCCACAACAGAAATTTGAGGTCACATGTTGATGAGGGCTCAAAAGGAGGTAAAGTTAGACATAACAGTACAAAATTCAAATCCCATGGTGGTAGGGGCTCTTTAATGGGAGGCCTTAATAAACAAGTACATTTTAAGAAAGCTTTGCACAATCTGTGGGACATCAAGTTAGGAGTCTAGTCACCCATATGAAAACTACAAATTGCAGCTAATTGGACTTTAATAGTAGCTGCAGCTGAACCTTGTTGAAAGAGCTCTGCCAGGAATTCAAGAATAGAGCTAATTGGGACAGAGAAAGGATCGATGCCTTTTGATGTTGCCCAGTATGAGAACCTTCGCCATTTAGCGGCCCAGTATGAGAACCTTCGCCATTTACTGGAATATAACTTCCTAGTTGTACCCTAGTGTGAAGATACTAAGATATGTTTCACTGCCGGTGTGAAATTATGAAGCCTGAGTAAACTTGGAATTGGAGTAGCCATGCTGTCAATTTTAGGGTTTGGAGGCAGGGGTGGGGTGTTCCGCACATATGAGTCATTAGGTCTGGAACTGGGTCCAGAACCCACAATTCCTCCTGAAGATGAAGCCAGAGGAAGGGAAATCAAATCTGACGAGGCCAGTATGGGGAAATGAGAATTAGCCTGCTTCCCAATGACTTGGCTTTCTGTATGACTTTGGGTATTACAGGAAAGGGGAGAAATGCAAAAACAAGTCCCGGGGGCCAATCGTGTACAAGTGTGCCCCTTGGTGACTCCCCCGGAGGGGGGACTAGGGCAAAGTAGCTGCTGCATTTGGCATTCATGGGTGTTGCAAAAAGATTGCAGCAAGGCTGGCCCCATGTCTGGAAAATGATCTCCGCTATCTCTTGTTTTATGGACCGCTCGTCAGGTATGAGTATTGCCCTGCTGAGTCTGTCTGCTATCACGTTGGATTCCTCTGGAATGTGCATTGCTACTAGAAAGCATCGGGAAGATTTAGCCCATTGCCATACTCCGAGTGCCCCTCGGCAAAGGGGATAGGATTTGGTCCCTCCTTGCTTGTTTATGTACCAGACCACCGAAATGTTGTCTGTCTGAATTGCAATTGTTCCTAATGGAAGAGAGTCCTGAAGTGCTTGCAATGCCAAGAGCACTGCTCTCATCTCTATGACAATGATGTGCAAGTGGGCCTCGTGCTCCTAACTGCCTTGGACCATCCTCCCCAGATAATGCCCCCCACCCTATCTGGGAGGCGTCTGTGGTCACTGTCACCACAGGTTGTTGTGGGGTAAAGGGGTGACCTAATGTCACTTGAATGGAAAGGGGGCACCATCATAGATCTTTCTTGCATGACTCTGTGATTCTGATCTGGTGAGACATGGGAAGGTCTTGAAATAACCATTGTGAAAAAAAGCCACTGCAGAATTCTCATGTGCACCTGGGCTAGGGGAACTAGGGTTATTGCTGCTGTCATGGTTCCTAGAACTTTTAAGACTGTTTTCACTTTCACTTTGATTCTTGGCACAAGATTGGAAATCTGTTGTCTGAGTAGAGAGACTCTCTCCGCAGGCAACTTTGCCATCATGGAGACTATGTTGGGATCTGCTCCTATAAACGTAATATGCTGACATGGCAACAAGGCAGATTTTTTTAATTTATTGTTATCCCCAAGTGAGAACAAAGTTGTAATGTGGCTTCTCTTGCCTGTTGTAGTAGATGCCTGTTGGTGGCAGTCGTCGAGGTACGGAAACACTTGGAATCCCAGTCATATCAAGTGAGCCGTGACTACTGACATGCATTTGGTGAACACTCTGGGGACTGTAGTGAGACCAAAGGGCAGAGCTTAGAATTGGTAATGACTGGCTCCCAGCCGGAAGTGCAAATGACTCCTTGATGGCCTGTCCATTTTTATATGGCAGTACACATCCTGGAGGTCTATCGAGCACATCCAATTGTCTTTCCCTAAAAAGGGAAGAATAGACTGCAGTGTCACCATTCGGAACTTTTACTTCTTTATGGATTTGTTTAGTTTGCTGAGATCCAAGATGGGTCTCCAGTCCCTTGTTCTTTTTGGCACTAAAAAGAATCTTGAGTAAGTTCTGAATCCTATTTGGTCTGAGGGGACTCTTTGGATGACTCTTTTGCCCAGTAACTTTTGAATCTCCACAGTTGCCTGTTCTCTTTGACTGGGTAGAACGTCTGGCATTTTTTTGGTGTGTGGAACAGGAAGGCAAAAGAGAATGGAATAACTTCTGGATATTTTGTACCCACTTGTCTTTTGTGATCTCTCACCAGGCTTCTAGGTAGAAAGATAAACGTCCCCAAACTGCCTCTAGAGGAGGGCAGGCGGGCCTCCTTTCAGGAGCATGCTGGAAGGGTCGGCTGCAAAAGGAATCACGCTCACCCCGATTTTGCAGACCTCCTCTGCCCCATGGGCATGTACTATTACGACTACCCCCTCTGCCCCTGGGGAAGGATTCACCTCGTGCATCTTGAAAATCTCCCTGGGATTTTTTGAACCACATTTTACCACCCTTAGGATAGGGTCTGGAAGGTACGTAAAAACGTACTCCAACAGTAGAGAGAGTTTTCCCTTCCTGCTCGCATCTGGTTAGTGTGTCTTTGACTTTTGATCCAAAGAGTGAGGAACCATTGAAAGGGGCGTTGACAAAGGTAGACTTGAAAGGTTCCGCAAATTTACACAAGCACATCCAGGAGTATCTCCTTAGGGAAACTCCTGAACCCGCTGCCCTGACCGGACAGCTTCGGCTCCTAGACATCCCGGATGGCACAGAGGATGTCAAAGCAGACAATGATACCAAAATCCCCAAAGTGGGTCTTGGCACAAAAGATTCTACTACAATGGGTACCAGGCATTCTGGCTCTGATGTTCCAGCTTGGCTCAGAGGTGGAATAGACAAAAACGAAAAGACCTTTACTGGTTCCGGAACCAACTGGGTTGGAGCCGAGAAAAGTTTTGCCAGCGCCGGTGACTTCAGCAGTCTGCACACCACCACATCCACATCATCATTCGATAGGCTCCTAGAGGACCTAGAGAAAAGGGTAGGTGAGCAAGATCTCTGTAAAATGGGAGACCTCAAAGTAGAGGAGACAGGTAACAATTCAGGAGATCGGCTCCGAAACGGAACTTTTCGGCTCCAAAATCTGTGACGCTGAGAAGCTTGGTTTGTCTGATCCAGAAGGCTTTGGATCTGATTGGGTAGTTTTTACTGTATTCTCTGGCAGTTCTGAATGTCCAGAAGAAGAAGATCTCTTGGTAGGTTTGTCACTTTTAGATGGGATGAAGACTTGGTCTTACTGGAGGTGCTCTGACTTTCTAAGCTTTCAGAGAATGGAGACTGCAGAAGTCCTCTTACTACAAGTTTGTTTTTCCTCTCCAGTAAAACCCTAGAGCTAAAGGAATGGCAGAAGGTACATGTTTTCTGTAAATGGATGGCTCTGAGACAATACACACAGATACTATGACCATCGGGTCAAGGACATTTTTTGAGAGCATGTTTGACATTTTTTAAATCCAGATTGCTTTGTTTCTTTTTGGTCTTTAGACATTATGGCACAACAAGCTACAACTATTTTATATAAATTCAAAAACACACTCTGAAAAAGATTATAGTGTGTGTGTCTATATATATATATATATATATATATATATATATATATATATATATATATATATACATATATGTATGGATATACATATATAACTAAATTAAAACTGCACACCACACTGATATACCCAAGTTATTGAAAAGTCTGCAAAAGAAACTTAAACAATTAGTCTAGAAAGAGAGCAAGTTAGCTAAACCCTCTAACTTAAACGGGCACACGTTTAACTAACTACCTTAAGGGAGTACAATCACAATGTTACCTTAAGGGAGTACAATCACAATGTTACAAACAGAGATTGGAAGCACTTCTAACTTAAACAGTGCTCCAACACAAATTACAAGAAAAACTCTAAAATATACTGGTTTAGCAATTTAAATGGGATAGGAGAAACAATGGCCAAACGAAAGAAGTGATGGCCAACCACAAAGCCAAAAATGGAGAAATATATATATATATATATCTAAATACTAACAGCAGAGTGAAAAAAAATGCACTATATTATAAGCAATATGACTAACTAATTACAAGTAACCATTTAAGAAAATATAAGACTTTTATGAAAAAATCCAACACTTAGCCACTGCCAAGATGTAGAGCCTCGATCTGTTTACGTGAAAGACAAGATCTGGGGGATTACACCACTGCAAGATGGGATAGGTGTTCAGCCATGAGCCAAGTGAAAGACTTCAACCTTTAGTATTCAGCCGAGTTGGAGAAGAGGATCGGCTCCGAACCTAATCAATAAGAATGAAGGCGAGATAGGATAACATAACTTCCAGGGAATCCATTTATTTGAGAAAGTTGTGTAAGTAAACTTGCCACAACAGTAAATGTTTGAATGTCCATTGTTGCAGTAGCCTTAGCTCTGTGGGTTATTCCTGCCAGCCAGCTTCCAAATGCTTCAGGGCACCTCCCATGTGCTCAAACCATTGGACAGCTAAGGTTTGAAGGCCAAATCCTTCCGAGCTTTCATGCTGACAGAGGAAGGCTAAGCCCTGAGAGGATATTGATGGAAATAAAAAATATATACATATATATACACATCCTGGCAAAATCAAAAATCAGAAAGGGAGATGGAGAGATGGAGCAGCTACTGCAGCAGTGATCATTCAAAACATTTACTGTTATGGTAAGTTTACTTATACAACTGTGCAATGTTCATCATATCACTGCTGCAACAGCCTTTGTTATATGGGCAGATTACACTAGCTGGAAGAGTCCAGGAACCCCTGGAGAATGGTGCTGGCAAAGCATGACCTAAAGATGGAATCAAGCTTATAGTGCTTGGTTATAGTATGTAGGGAGGACCATGTTGCTGCTCTAAACTACCTTTAGAATCCAACACTTTTTAAAAACTCATAGATGGAGCCAAGGCCCTGGTAGAGTGAGCCTTGAACCTACATGCAATAGTTCAGTTATGGTGAGAACAGCAAAAGGTAATAGATTGAGACAACCATTTGAAAATAGTTTTATTTGGACACGGAGTTGTCTCTTCTCACAAAAAAATGAACAACTAACTGATCCAAAGATCTGAAAGATTTAGTTTTGTCAGAATTTTACCAGAGTTGTCTGTGGGCAACCAAGGCATGGAGCATTTTTTCTCCCTCATTTTTACGTTCAAGAAAGAAAACGGGGAGATGGATAGTCTGGATTAAAGTAAACTCAGATACCACTTTACGCATAAAAGAAGGATTAGTTCTGACAGAAACCCTGCCTCTGTTGAAAGTGAGATAGCGCTGACCTACCATAAAAGCTTACAAATCAAATATTCTTCTTGCAGAGGTCTTCTATGTTAACAGCCTCAAGTCAGCCAGATTAGTTGATTCAAATGGAGCAAGTGTTAGCTTCTATAATGTAAAATTAAGATTGCAAGGAGAGTTATCAGTTTTCTTGGAGGCTTCATATGCAAAACTCCTTTTAAAAACATTTTGACATGAGAATGCATTGAAAGAGGAGGATGCATGGGCGGACATGCTAAAATGGGCGCTAAGTAAACCCTGATGGAGGAGTAATAAAGGCCAATAGATAGTAACTCACACAAATATTGTAAAACCAGAGAAACTCTAGTTTTGAATGGGTGCTGGTTATGCTGCTAGCACCAATGAGAAAATCTTTTCCATTTACTAATAAATTATTTTCTAGTAGCAGGCTGCCTTGCCTCCATTCGTACCTGCTCCATGTCCTCAATAAACAGGTGCCTAAAAAAAATTAAGACCCTATCATCCAGGCAGTCAGTTGAAATTGACTGGAGTTGGGATGCATCCAACACTCCTGTTCTTGTGTGAGTAGATCCATTCTGTGAGGAAGCTTGTGATAATTGCACCTGGCCATTCCCATAAGAAGGGAGAATCACTGTTGCCTGAGCCAAAAGGGAGTCACCACAATGATCCTGGGGGAGAGGGTTCTTCTGAATCTTCAGAAGTGCACACTGGATATCAGTGGAAAGGTTAGAAAAATATTACAGGAACATTCCTGCCCAAGGAAAGGAGAAATCATCTGTCTTCTAGGCCTTTTTGCCTGGAGAAGAATTTAGCCAGATGATTGTTCAGAGAGGAGGCAAAGAGGTCTAAACTTGAGGGACTCCCCAGAGATGGATTGAATCTCGGAGGATTCTCTGATCTAGTCTTCATTCGTGAGGGATGCCCTTTTCCTTTTCTGCCTGTCTGCCATAAAGTTTGCTGTAAAGGAATGTAGGATGCCTGTAGAGGGAGATTGTGCTGTGAAGCTGTGTCCCAAGCAAACATGGCCAGACTGCAAAGGGGGCAAGACCTTGTACCCCCCTTCCTTGTTGATGTACATTATGACTGTAGTATTATCTGTAACAACTTGAAGACATCCAGGGGACTGAAGAGTTGAGTACCTTGAGAAGGGCAAGTATCTCTTTTATATTTATGTGCTTGCATCAGTCTTTGGTATCCAACACAGCTTGCACTCTTTTATCCCTCCTGGAAGGCTACCCGTGCACTGTCCAAAGCATCTGTGGAGTCTGATTGCTTTGAAGTGGGGAAGACCTGGATTTAGGGAAATTTGCTGTCTCTACCAATTAATTTCTCTTTTGGCAAATCCCACAAGAGGGATTTGAAAAGATAAAGGGTGTTGGTGCTGGGACCAAAGAGAATTCAGATACCACTGTATCTTTCTCATGTGGAGTTTTGCAAGAGGTATCATGAGAGTCATATTCAATGAGCCCTAAAATCCTGAGGTATTCCCTGGCAGTGACCAAAGTCTGTGCAGAAAACCTTAGAAATTGATCTAGATAGAGAATTTTTTTTTTCCTGTGGAAGAAAAACTCTTTGAACTGAGGTGTCTAGCAGACACCCCTGGAACACAATCCTGTCTGAAGTACATGGACAGCGTAGTGGTGCTGTGGCAGCATTGTCGCCTCACAGCAAGAGGTTTTCCGGTTCAATTCTTAGCTGAGGTGCCCTCTGTGCAGAGTCTACATGTCATCCCTGTGTTCATGTGGGTTTCCTCTGGGTGCTCCGGTTTCCTCCCACATTACAAAGACATGTGTCTGGAGCATTTCTCCCCAGGCCTACGCTGAAAATTGGGTTTGTTCCAAGTCAGACTTTCCCAGTTAACAAATGTTAAATAAATAAAATAAAAGTAGTCAAAAAAGCCTTTTGAATTTTCTCAGAATTTCAGCGAGTGTAAGAGCTCTCTCACCCAAGTGAGATATCTCTGACACTTTGAAAAAGACTCTGCAAAAGATAAGCATGTCATTAAAATATGGAAAAAAGTGGGTAACCTGTATCCTGCAATGAGCAGTAACTGGAGCTAGACACTTTAACACTCTTGATGCAGTAGACAATCCAAAGGGTAAGACAGAGAACTGATAATGTGATCCAGACACAGAAAAGCCTGAAGTCTGGATAAAAAGGGATGTGATGTTAAGCATCTTTTAAATCTAGAATTACCGGGAAACATAAATGAAGAAGAATGGTAACAGGTTATGAAGTGACAGCATTTTGAATTTGGGCACCATCACAAACAGGTGTAGGAAAGAATGATCCAGAACACATCGCCTATTATTTTCTTTCTTTGGCACTAAAACATCCTTGAATAAAAATCTTTCCCAAACTGGGAAGGAGGACTGGGTCTATCACTCCCCCTGAGACAGCATGTGCTGGAGAACAAGGGGAAATAGTGGAGTCTCGGCTGGTGGGTGAGGAATTACCCCTGGAAAGGTTGAATTTCCTCCCACTATCATTTGTAAATTTGATGAATAACCTTCAAAACCCATTTGTCTGAAACTGTTTCCAAAGAGAAAAAAGGAGATTCAGACTTTCTGGAAAGGAAAACAGGCTGCAGTGTTGGTGGTGGTGGTGGGGGGGGTTCTGTTAAACAGTCATTCTGACTAGATGGACTATCTCTAGGTTTGGGGGGGGGTCCTGAATTACTTTTAGAACCCTCCAGCCATTTCTTCTTAAATGTCTGTTTACCTGCATTAACCTCCCTCCTCACCTGCATCATTTCTACTTTGACCCGCTGTTCTCAGCTACTGCTCCCTGTCATATTTGCTACTAAAATTAATTTGCATTTGTTGCTCTGCACTAATAATATTTACATATCTGTCTTATCTTATCTACTACTCCATCCACTATGACACCCCATAGTCTTAATCACTCATACACCACTGCCAGACTACTAGATTAGCTATCCACTAACTACTTCATACACACTCCCTCCATCTACTACATATATTAATACCTCACTTTCCTGCTCCTCATACCTATCCTATCAACCTTCCCTATCTCTCCCCTGTTATTATTCCCCTCTACCTTCCACCCAGTTACTATTTTCTCCTTTACCTGCCTGCCTGGCCAACTCCTCACTACTTTGCTCTACTCTACCTCACCTGTATGGAATACCTAAACCATAAACTGAATATTTGTGTATGCTCTATACAATATTGTTAAACCTGAATCTCACTTTGCCTTAAACTGATCTGTCAACCTTAGTACTCAATATGTTAACTTGAACTAAGCATGAGTAATATGTTACTTGTCTATGTTAACTCTGTCACTTTCTATGAAATTTGAACACCTCTGTATTCCTTGTAATGATTGTCTGAATTTTACTGTGGAGCTTTTCTCCCTGGGCCTCCGCTGAAAACGGACATGGATCCAGTCGGATTTTCCCGGTCAAGAAATGTAAAATAAATAAAATAATAAATACATCTTCTGTGATTACTTTGTGAATTTGGTGTGTGTGTGTGTGTGTGTGTGTGTGTGTGTGTGTGTGTGTGTGTGTGTGTGTATTTCTTCATCTGGGCTGTGTCTGCAAATGGTCTACTGTGATACTACCCTGGTAAACAAATTAAAACAAATACATTTTGCTGAGACTGTTTTTTTTTTCTAGCCAAAATTGAATGAAGGATTAAAGAACTCCTTAGAACATTTGAAAACGGATGGATAAAAAAGTCTTAAAGATTCCCTTATTAGCTCAACCCTTTCGTCACTCTTTTTGAGAACCAATGCAACACAGGAGCCAAAAACTAAATCTCTGTCCAAAGGAGAAATTAAAATCTAATTTCTCACTTCATCTGGGAGGTTCTAATGACAAAGCCAGGCAAACCTCCTCAAAACAGTACCAGTGGCCATAGCTTGGGAAGTAGTTTAACAGAGTGATACACAAACTGTAAACAATGAGCTGTGACCTGCAAAATGGGAGAAATTAAACCATTTAAATTGGACTTTTCTACACAAAATAAACTGCAAACATTCCTCATTATTTTGCAATTAGTCTGAATAAATTTATCTAAAGGGTCTGACATTTCAAAATTCTGAAAATTAAAGTAGCAGAGGCGTACATTTTTCCCCGTACTTCTTCCCATCCTTGTCAAAAATAGTAAGATTGGAATTATCTAAATGTTTAGCAGTAGCAGGATTAACTAAATCTATAGTTGCAGGGTCAGGTTTGGGATGAGTGTATAAAAACTTAATATTGAGAAACTTTTAAACATTCTTTCTGCCTTTTTTAAGGGCAAGTTGACTATCAGGAAAACCACAGGCAGTGACACATCCTCCAAAGCTGACAGAACTGGATGAATAGGTGAATGTTCTGGAAATTCCTTCTGTAACAACTCACAGCATTTTCTGAGGGAGTGAGAAACCTCATTGTTCTCCCAATGAAAACACTGACTCATTCTGGTAGCAGTCTCAGAGAAAGAAAACCACCAGAGGGAGAATTAGAACCTGAACTCTTCTCTCGATCTGAATCGGAAATCTCAGGAAAAATCCCGCACCTCTCCCTTCATCTTCCTGTCCAGATTCATAATCTTGAATTTCCTTAGGAAACAAGATATCCCTCTTTCTTTTACAAGAAACCACCTTACAAAAAGGATCAAGAGCCTGAATTAAAACCTGAGCCAGACCCAGTAAACTACTCCTATCTAAATAAATTTGAGGAGGAGCAGAATAGGTTTAGTTTTGTGTTTCTTTTTGACAGGAAAAATGGGGCCAAGATTGTAATTATGGCATAAGCAGCAGCTTCTGTCAAAATGTTACCTCTCCTAGGACTGACAAGAATGGCTCTTCCTTGCCTACTGAGGGGCCACAGAGGACATGACTAATCCCCAGTGCATAGCAGTGTAGATGCTACACCAGAGGGATCCAAGATTAAAAACTAAGTGGTATGAGGATCCAGATTTGGCCACAGTAGAGTCACTGGGTCCTTGGCCACAGTAGAGTAACTGGGTCCCTATCAGTTGATGGAGTTTTCAGAAACTCGAAATTCTTATGGTTGAGACCATATGATCGAGTTTTTGAAAACCAAAGCTTTTGAATGGAGATAGCTGTTCAGTGCGGATCGGGAAATTTACCCTTTTCCTCACTGCAGTCTGATCTCGGAGTTGGTATATATAATTTGCATGGGGGTGCAGGGGGACTTGCCCCCTGAAAAAACATAAAAAAGGTAGATTTGTGTGTGTGTGTGTGTGTGTGTGTGTGTGTGTGTGTGTGTGTGTGTGTTTTGATGTTTGAGTTTTTGGAAACTCGATCAAATGGTCTCGAACATATGACTTTCAAGTTTCTGAAAACTCTTATCATCTGACATTGACCTGAGTCACCTTCCTGCAGCTTAAGCAAACTGCAAGTCTACTGTGGTGGCAAAGACTGTTTGCTTAATTTCTGCATTTTTGGCTGGAAGAATGACTAGCCATGGGACTGGTAGACTGTTCCAAAGTCAAGCCAAACATTATGCTTCTTTCTTCGGGAAAACAAGCAGGAAGAGCTGATAAAAATTTAAAGTTCTTAAAAGTCACTTTTTCCCAAAAAAACACAATAAAAAGCACTTGAAAACACTTTGCCTGCCCCCAAACATGGTTTCTAACTACTTTAAACAATTTTAACTTGACAGAAAAAAGTGTGCTCCTGTTTAAAAGTACAGTTAAGTCTTGTAACATTCCTGTAAAACACAAACTCTTCTATTAAAAATAATTTTCCTAAACAGGAAAATACATTTAAACAACACATTTTCTATTTGGAAGCCTTTTCCTCAAAAGAGGACTTGCCTGCCCAGCAAAGGAACAGCACAAGTTGACCATCAATCCTTGAAGGTCCACAGAGGACAGCTCTCTTTGGCAGCAGGAAAGCTCTGTAGGGCTTGGCGCACAAACCTTTTGTTTTTAGGTAGCTCAGCTCAAGCTGCCTAATGATTTGAGGGCATAAAATGTACCCTGAAGCTTTGGAAGCTAGCCAGCTGTTATATCCTGGACAGGATATAACCCATACAGCTAAGGCTATTGTAGCAGTGTTCAATATGATGAACATGCACACTCTCTTTCTCCTGGTTAATACCCTTTCCTCATCATTAGCAAGCTCATTCGGAAAATAAATTAATTTGTCCACAATGAAAGCTGGTTGTAATTGTCATTCTTGATTGCCACATGTACCTAAAATGTACGGTTCAATCATAATCAATCTTTCTCTCCCCAAAACATAAATGACTAAATGTTGTAGTACTTTTAGAAAAAGCTGCAGTCTACGACAGCCCTACAATATATGGAGGCAATCCCACCTTGCTTGCAGTTTACAAATCCAACACAACTGATTAACTATTTGAACATTATTGTTGGTTTCATTGTCATGTGAAAGTATGCAAATAGATATCCCCATGCAAATATTTCAAGGTTTCATGACTTAGTCGCATACTTCGCAAGAGTAAACATATAGTTTCATAGTTTTATAGTTTAGTACTAGGCTATCTGCCCTGGGGCATTTGTAAGCCTAGCCATAGTGATGTGGCTTTCGTCACCCCATGAAATGGTGCAAAAATGTACAGAATAGATTTAGAATACTGTGCCTCTGTCTAGTAGTGACACAGTGAAGGTACAAACTAAGTGATGCCAAACAAAACCAAGACACAGTGAAGGTCCCCTTATATAATAGAATTAGTTTACTGTGCCCCTGTCTAGTAGTGACACAGAGGTGACCCCTGGGGTGAACTTACGATCTCCCATCCACTCATCAAGATTTCTCTTGAAGAGAGTTAGTGAGGGGCTCTGCCTAATATGAACTGGGATTCTGTTCCAGAGCACGGGAAGCCTCTGGGTTATGAATCTATCCCTCCAGCATGTCCTATTCATACTTGTGCCGAGGTTTAAGTCTTTAGCTCTCGTGGTTCTGATGGATTTGGATTTTTTGAGGTGGAGCATGTCCATCAGTTCCTGATTGGACATGGCCTTGTACGTCAGACAGAGATCACCTCTGAGCAGGCGGTATGCTACTGAATAGAGCTGGAGTTTCTTTAGTCTGGCAGAATAAGACATATGTTGGAGACCCTTGATCCTCTTGGTGAGGTACTTTTGTGGTCTCTCCAGCTGTTGCAAATGCCGGGTGAGGTACATACCAAATGGGGCATTGTACTCAATCATGGGTCTGATGAGGGAGGAGTATAGGGGTACAATGACATCCTTGGATCTGGATGTGAATCCCTTCATGATAAGGTGTGCAAGGTAGAATGTCTTTCTAACCACTTTGGCAATGTGGGTGTCAAATGAGAGGTCGCTGTCGACTTGGGTCCCTAGGTCTCTGATTACTTTTTCCGTACTCAGTGGGTTGCTGTCTATGTGATAATTTGTGGGTACTTTGTTTTTCCCAAAGGGGATGACTACACATTTTCTGGCATTTAGTTTAAGGCTATGACTCCGGTACCAGTTGTCCGTTTCTGTGAGGCCTTTTTGTAGGATGTATGTGTCCGCTGGTGTATTGACTATGGCGCCTAGTTTGCAGTCATCTGCGAACTTTGTCAGCCACAGCCCTCCCATGTTTGCTTTAACATCTGAGAAATAAATGCCGAACAAGAGGGGTCCCAGGACAGATCCCTGTGGGACACCACTTGTGACTGGCTTTGAGTCTGACATTGCTCCAGCGATTTTAAATTTATGGGTTCTGTCCTTTAGCCAGTTTGCAACCCATCTAGTGACATAAGGGTTTACATTTAAGCTGTTGAGCTTATCTATGATGCCTGAGTGGGGTATTGTGTCGAAGGCCTTAGCCAAGTCCAGGTAGGCTGTATGGACTGCTTTGCCCTCATCAATGGCTCTAGTGACTGTTTCGAAAAAGTCAACCAGGTTCAAATGGCAGGATCTGCCCTTTACAAAGCCAAACTGGGTGGGATCAAGTGTCTGTAGGTCCCCAATGTCTCTGTTTATGAGCTCCATAATGATTCTTTCCATAGCTTTGCAGACCAGGCTGGTTAAGCTTAGGGGGCGGTAGTTCCCAGGGTCTGTAGAGGTACCCCCTTTGTGCAGTGGGACCACTGTTGCTGTACACCAGTGTTCAGGTACATATCCTGTAGTAAGGCTAAGGTTAAATAGCATTTTTATGTGCGGGTTTAGCTCCTCTTGGAGTTCACGTAGCACGCAACCCGGGATACCGTCAGGTCCCATTGATGCTGTGTTTTTAGCTTTGCTGAGGGCGGCTCTCACCTGGACATCTGAGATGACAGGGAGATTACATTCAGCTGGGATAAGTATTTCTTCTTTTGGGGGTGAGGGAGGGGAGAAATTTGCACTGAACCGGTCAGCCAGAATGTTGGCAATATCTGTGGGTTCAGTGTATTTTTTGTTGTTGTGAACTAACTCTGAGCATATCTGAGGGTTTCCGCCCAGGTTTCTAACATAGCTGAAGAAGGCTTTGTGGTTATCTTTAGTGTCCTTAGCGATTTTTCTCTCAAAGTTGGCCTTGGATGTTTTTATGAGAGAACGTAGTTTTCTGCTAGTGTTGATCAGAGATGTCTTCCCTTTATGGGATTTTGCTCTGTCGTGCAGTAGCTTCCTTCTTTTGTTATACAATTTGTCCACCAGACAGGATGCTTGCCTTTGGTGGAGAGGGTCTTGGATTTATTTGGGATTGCATGATCCATGCATTCTTGGAGATGTCCATAGAAAGCATTTGTGAAGGATTCAGCATTGTGGGATGTGGTATCCACTGGCCCAGTGGGCTTAAAGGATACCATCTCAGTCTTAAGAAGAGTGAAGTCTGCTTTTGAGAAGTTTTTCACTGTGGTCTTTTGTGCTGGGGGTGGAGGTGGGATATGTATATCCAGGGTGATTAGTTTGTGGTCAGATCTCACTAGTGAGGGGTATACCTCCGGTGTGGAGCATTTTGTCCCCATGTTTGTGGTGATCAAGTCTAGTATATTATCTCACTGGAACAACAGGAACCAAGCAGGAAATTTTTTTGAGTTCAACAATGTTTTATACCATCAATTGCAAGGTACAGCCATGGGGGCTTCATTTGCCCCCATGTATGCCAATCTATTCATGGGATTGTTTGAATTGGAAGTCATTTATAAGCATAAATTCTTTCACGAACATGTTGTTCAATACTTTAGGTACGTTGATGATTTAATATTTTTGGTTGACAGTAATAGGGAAGAAATTATGAAATTCTTCAATGATATTAATATTAACAAATATTTGATAAAATTTGATGGATTGAATATTGGACATGTTATTCCATTTTTGGATGTGGTATTAGATATATCTGATGGTAAAAATATTGTTACTTCACCTAACAAAAAATTCGAAGGAACATGCCAATATTTACATGGTACTAGTGGGCATCCTTCTCATATAATTAATGCTTTACCCTATGGTGAAATGTTACGTATCCATAGACTTTGCAATAGATCTGACATTTTCCATAAAGAAATGGGTTCTTTGGTTAAATCTTTTTTAACCCGAGGTTACAGTAAGGATATTTTGGAGAAAAGCTTTATAAGATTGTCTACAGGGATTAAACCCAGAGTTGAAAAATCTATTTTTGATAGGAATAGTAATACTGTGGGGTGGGACATGATACGACAGAATGATCTAAGTGAAAATAGGGATAATATTTATTTTGTAACTACATTTGGTTGCTTTACCAAACATTTTCTTGATATAGTTAGCCGTTTTTGGTTTTATTTATGTTCTCTAAGGAATGTACAACAATGGCTAAATTTGCATATTAAGTTTTCTTACCGTAAAGGCAAAAATATAAAAAAATTTTTGGTGAAAGCCAAGTTTGTTATGCCTTTTTTAAAAATGTATAGTGAACCTGTTCGAGTTGGAACTTTCCCCTGTGGCAAGTGTAAAGCTTGTAAACATATTGTAACTAATTTTGAATTTATTAATAATGTCAGATTTGATAGCCATGGTTTTTTTAACTGTAATTCTGTTGGTGTTATATATGCTTTACAATGTCCCTGTAACAAATTTTATATTGGGGAGACAAAGAGGGCATTTAAAACTAGATTTTTAGAACATGTTAGGGACATTAGGAATTGTAAGAAGGACAGTCCTGTGGCAGTACATTTTTCAGAAGTTCATAATAAATGTAGTAATGGTTTGAAAGGGACAGTATTAGAACAAATTTGTGTGTCTTTGTTTAATAATATGAGTATAAAAACTATTTTAGTGCAGAAAGAATCTGTGTACATTTTAAAATTTAAAACTATGTTCCCTTTTGGGCTAAATGAAGAGCTCAATTGGAAAGCATTATCTTGTTAAGATGCTGTTTAAATTGATTAATTGCATAATTATTTTATTGCTTGTGTATACATATTGCTATGCTATATAAGCATTTTATTCTCCTTGAAGGCTTTGGCCGAGACGTCAGAGAGTTTTTTCAGTGTGCATTAAATCCTTCTAGTATATTATCTCCCCTAGTGGGAGAGGTGACTAGTTGTTCCAGTGAATTTGAATTTATGAATTCCAAGAACCTTTGGGCTAGGGTGTTAAGGCTAGAATAATGTACCCAATCTATGCTAGGGTAGTTGAAGTCTCCCAGTATGATGGTATTTTGTGAAACATTCATATCCTCCAATGTCTTCAGGAAGGCTGAGTGGGGTTCCTGAGATTGGGAGGGTGGTTTGTAACATGCTACCAGTTGTATAGCAGTTTTGCCTATGGTTCGTTGCACCTGTATAGCCTCCGATGCTTCATGTGTTGCTACTAACCTGGAGGTGTGGGTGTCCTTGATGAATATGGGCACTCCCCCTCCCTTTGTGGTTCGGCCCAGGTTTTGGGGCCGAAAAGCATGATAAGAGGTATAGCCTGGTAGCGCTGGGGTGCTCTCAGGAGCCTTGAACCAGGTTTCAGTTACTGCACAGACATCAATGTTCTCCATACTGAGGAGTGCATTGAGTGCCTGCATCCTGAGATTTAGACTTCTGGCGTTGAGCAGCATTACCCTTAGTTTTTTTCCATTTTTGTTTTCTAAGGAGGTGGGTTTGTCTTTTGAGCCTTGCCTAAAAAAGTCACTATTGGGGTGGCAAGAGCCTTAGCCAATATCCGGAAGCCCAGTGGTGACAGGTGCAAGCCGTCCCTTGCGAAGCAGCGTGGCTTGCCCAACATGTCATCCCAAGCAGACAGACAATGGATCCCCTTAGAATGACACCAGTACTTGAGCCAATTATTAAAGCTGATCATCTTGTCTTTGTATTGTGGCATCATTCTTGGTGAGGGCAAGATGCTGCTCAGGGTCAGGGTCATACCAGCCTGGGCTACATAATCAGAGAGCTCCTCTATGTCTCTTTTCATGTAGTCCAGGGAGGTACATCTCAGGTCATTCACGCCAGCATGGACAATGACTGAGTCATATTTGTACTTGCTTTGGAGTGACCTGAGTGCGTGTGTTATCTGGCGGATCCTAGTTCCCGATAGGTAGCTCACAGTCACCCTCTCCTTGTTCAGCCTGGTAAGCGGGACATCAGTGTGTCTGACTATAGAGTCACCTATTACTAGTGTATCAGGCATGGTGTTTGGCCTTAAGGGCTGTGATTGATTGACACACTGATTTATTGAAGTATGTGTTGCATGTGTTTTGTTTTGAGGTGGTGGATTTTTGGATGTCTGCTTTGGGAGCCTCTGTTGTTTTGGTAAGTTTTTTATTAGAGTCTCCGAGTATGTCTTTGTGTTTTTATGTGTTTGGTTTGCAGTTGTGGTAGGTCTATGTGGGACTGAGTTTGTTGTGTGTGTGGTTACCATCTCCTCCTGTCTGGTCATGCCAGCCCTGAGTTGAGAGAGTTCAGCCTCCAGTTTGGCTATATAGTTGCATCTCTCACATGTATTTGTGTTTGTTGGGAGGAGGAGAGGGTTGTCTGTGTACATGAGACAAATGCAGCATTGTCTCAAGATACCCAGATTAACCAGCTGAACTGGAGAGGACGCCAGTAATTAACCACTCGACATGCTAGAACAGTATAAGGGAGTGCTGTGCCTTTAAGGGAAGTGGATATTCACAGGGGTAATAGGTGGATGTAGTGCTTACTTTAGTATGAGTGCGCTTATTTAGTAGAGAAGTTTTGAGAACAAGTGCTAGGCTTATAATATAGTGAGTAGTCTGATTATACTAAGAGTAGAGCTTCCTTAAGGGAAAATTTGAAGAGCAGACTTGGCAGAGCCAGAAGAAGTTTAACCTTGTTTAACCGGCGCTGCACTATGCGGAGCCAGAAGAAGTTTAACCTTGTTTAACCGGCGCTGCGCTATGCGCACAATCACGCAAAGCCACACAAACGCGGATTTTAAACAGGGAACTTCAAAAGAGCTAGAAATGGTCCAAAACAACCAATTACTACAGCTCTTGTGCTGAGGTCACTTCCTACAGGGACAGGTAGGCTGCTCAAGGCTCCCCACTCCCACTGGTGAGCAAAAAAACTTCCTTCTATCCAAGTAAGGTAATGGACAACACAGGAACTACACCACAGCCCAGAATACAGCAAAGCCAGTAAACTGGTCTAAACTAGTCGAGGAGAGGCGGGAAAACAAGGATTATTTTTTTGTTTTTAGACAGAAAACACACATAAAATGCAGAAACATTAATAAATCAGTTACACAGGCTAGCACACTTTAGTGAGCAGCCTCAACAGTTAAATTAAACAAACAAACAAACTTTTGACCAATTTCGACTAAAATGTAACTGTAAGTGCAGATATTAAATAATACTGCAAACAGCTAAAAAAACAGCTTAAGCTTGTTTAGGGTAAGCTAGAGAAGGTATTTCAAGTAAAAAAACAGCAAAGATACTTAAATCAAGAAAGTAGTCGCTTTTCTGAGTTCTCTCTAGCTAGGACCACTCTGCAGGGCCACGGGGAGCTTGTCTGAGTAGTATAGCCAGAAAAAAACGTCCAGAGGCGGATTTTAACCAGGGAACTTCAAAAGAGCTAGAAATGGTTCAAAACAACCAATTACTACAGCTCTTGTGCTGAGGTCACTTCCTACAGGGACAGGTAGGCTGCTCAAGGCTCCCCACTCCCACTGGTGAGCAAAGAAACTTCCTTCTATCCAAGTAAGGTAATGGACAACACAGGAACTACACCACAGCCCAGAATACAGCAAAGCCTGTAAACTGGTCTAAACTAGTTGAGGAGAGGTGGGAAAACAAGGATTATTTTTTTGTTTTTAGATAGAAAATACACGGAAAATGCAGAAACAGTAATAAATCAGTGACACAGGCTAGCACACTTTAGTGGGCAGCCTCAACAGTTAAATTAAACAAACAAACTTTCGACTAAAATGTAACTTTAAGTGCAGATATTAAATAATGCAGCAAACAGCTAAAAACAGTTTTAGCTTGTTTAGGGTAAGCTAGAGAAGGTATTTCAAGTAAAAAAACAGCAAAGATACTTAAATCAAGAAAGTAGTCGCTTTACGGTTCCACCTCTGCTTTGGGATTCTGTGTTTAAAAGCCTTTCACATGGAGATTTAATTTTTGAAATTATGGATACCTTTAAACTCATTCAGCACTCTATAACCCCTGAGACTGTACCCCTCCCCTACCTCTTACCATCTCTGACATCATTAACTAAAATGATTAAATCAGTGATTTCCCTGCTGTATCATTCTGCCCAAGCAGCCTCTCATCTTATGCAGCCAGATTATATCCCACTGCATTCTGTAGGACATCTGGTAGCTAAATCTATGTCTTTTGCCAAGTAATTCCCAGATTATCCAAAAGCATCCATTTCTAATACTTATGCCTGCTGATTCCCTTTTCAGTGCCACAGTAAAAACAAGACTCTAAAATTCTGCCTTATCCTCAAATTAGGTAGAGTTTGACATTCCATGCCTTCAGCTGCTTGTCTACAAACAGTTTAGACAATTCTTGTTGCAAAATATCCAATAGCTGGTAAGCCAGGCAAGTAGCTTTTTTCTCCTCAACTTCAATATGTCCAAGTCTAGTTGTTCAGAGATGCTTTCAAATACAGTTGCTTTCTTCCCAGCCTGGCAGGCTCCTACTGGACATTAAACACAGAGAGACAACTGGCATGCTTTCAAATAAGCAAACACATTTGGTAGTCCTAAATACCAGTTTCTTTATGCAGAATGACTAATTTCCAAGCACCTCTTGGTCAAGCTCCTTCCCACTGAAATTCAAAATACCCACGGTTTCAGTTTTACCAAGTATGAGGCTAGGGAAATGCCAAAAGGCCTACCCCGAATACAACTAGGGGATGGGATAAATAGCTGCAAATATTGTACCTGGTAATCATACTCAAGTTTACAACTTTACACCTCAAATCAGACTTTTTATTTTACAAACTGCATCACAAGTCCACCTCAATGACTCCTCAACTGTTGGCCCCAAAGAGACTCCTAGGTATTTGACACTTTCATGCCCTCAAAGATGAGAGTAATTTTCCTGTAAAGACTTGGGTGGGCTATAATTCAGCAGTACCCTTGTTTTTTGTAAATTTACTCTGTAACCTAATATCCATATAAAATCTGCTAAGCGATTTCCAAAGAACTGGTAAATCTCATTGGGTCCCAATAAGATGCATCAGTGCATCAAAAAACTGTGTAATTTTTAATTTTGATGGTTCCCACTATTACTACTCTGCAATGCAACCTCCTAATCTGTAACACTGAAGGCGCCAGGTACAGAGTGTTTACTTACTAAAATCATGTTTGTATTTACTATAGGCAGAGTAGCTTTCCAGTTGCTTCCAGGATCCATGTCATATGACCCCACCTTCTGCCGATGCAATGGTTTTGGCAATTTCTAGTGGGTAGATGTTTTCTATGGTCTCCAGCAGATTTCAACACATTAATGCAGCACAATCAGTAACTCAATCAGGTATTTAGACAATACAGCAATAAACAAAAAGGCAGTTATATTCAAGTAAAAGCAGACTAAAACAGGTTAAGACTTTGTATAAAGTGCGAAATGTTTGGCATGCAATGCAAAAACACAGATATCAACAATGGGGAAATTACTTTCAGAAGAAAACTAGAGGTATGTGAATTATGCCAGTGACAGTTCTACTGTAAAAGGTGTTTGTGCAACACATTGAATGGATTGGTACTAGACTGAAAAAAAATTGGAATATTCTGTGCATCTATGAAAATGAAGATAAAATGATGACAATGATAATTTTAATAATGATGAAAATGAAGATGCTGCTGATGAGAATAAAATGAAATGACAAGATAATGGTGAAGATGATGAGGTGACTGAAAGGTGCAGTAACACTGCAAATTATGCAATGATTATGATGAAGAGGACAACATTAATAAATGGTACTGATGAAAATGCAAAGACATTTCAGGTGAAGATGAGAGGAATATAATGAAGATACAGTGAAGAAGATAAAGATGATGACAAGGAAAATGCAGAAGACAAAGATAATGACAATGAAGATGCAGTGAAGATGATAATGACGAAAATGACAATGGAGATGAAATGAAGACATCAAAGGAAAATTTGTAAAGATGCCAAGAGATGATTATGCTTGCTGAAGCTAGCAGCACAGTGAAGATGATGGCAAAGATGAAGACAAGATGAAGATATGACAGTGAAGCAATAAAGAAGAATGCCAAAGATTAAAATAATGCCTCTGCATCATCACTGCCATAATTACCTTTATCAGATCACTAAACAGTGAAGATGACAATTACCATAAGATAATGTAATGAATAAGCTATGAGAATGAAGATGATGACAATGAAGATGATGATGGACCTATGAAAATGTTGAAGCTGCATTTTCACCTTTGTCAGCCATCTTCATCACATCATTTTCATTATAGCTTCAGTACACTTTCACCTACATTCATAGATTCGTACTAGACTAACTGCTCTTGTTGGGCATTTTAAGTTTAGCCAATTATCCCACGTGAGAATCAAACCCAGCACCTTGTCTCTGTAAGGTAAGCACCTTAACCATTATCCAACCTCCAAGCTTCAGCTTCACTGCATCGTCATCAAGCCACTATCAGTCCATCTTCACCATCTTTATCTCCACTGTATCTCATTAGCCTTACCTTTGTCATCTTCATCACATCTTTTGTCCCATCTCTGCCAGCTTGTTATCCTCTTGTTTGTTTAATTTCTCCATGTCTTTTGGGTTTCTAATACTAGTATGGGAATGGACCCCATTCCTAAGTTAAAGTATGATTAAAGTTCATGAAATTAGTATTGTTTCAGCACCCGCAATGTGCCCAGAATTGATCCTCCTGCCATTCATATAGAGTTACATGTATCAGTAGCATATTTAAACAACTGTAAATTCTTTCTTTTAGTTTTTGTGAGTCCCATTGCTCCTACTACTATTGGAACATTATGGGTATCACTCTTCCACATTGCCCTCATTTCTGCCTATAAAGCTAGGTATTTTATGACTTTGTGCCTCTCTCTGTATGCAAGACACTAACCACAGGTGTAGCAAGTTCAATATCAGTGCAACTTTTGTCTTATTTTCATGGACTATTATCTTTTCTCCTATCTGTTTTTGAACAATGGTAATGAGTAGTCCCATGTGATATAAATTTCATCATTTTATGTAATGCTTTGTGGCTCATGTTTCCAATGCATCTCACCTACTTCAGTATTATAATGTTTGCACAACCCCCAATACAATAGTCTTGCCACATTATGCCTTTCCGTATACAAGCCCTCTCCCACTAGTTTATCACACCCAACAACTAGATGGGTGACTGTTTCCAGTTCTGTTTCACACAATTTGCATCTTCCTACTTCTGCCATATGCTCAATGGACTTTCTAAACCAACATCTATGTAGCCCACTATCTTGGGCCCCCAATATTTAACTTTCATCTTTTGGTTTAAATTCACCTCACCTTAACCATTCCTGTGTCGGATCCCGATCAACAAGAGGTTATTGTAAAACTGTCAATAAAAAGCTTGGCTCTCTCTATAAAGTAAAACACTTTCTCACTCCTCACGCTAAAATTACAATTGCCAGCACACACCTACTATCAACTCTTTTCTATGCCTCCCCCCTCTTTACAAACCTAAACAAGACAACCTTTAACAAACTTGCTTCTTGTTACAATCACATAGCTAGATTTGCCACAAATTCCACCTTTAGAATGCACCACTGCACTAACTTGAAGCAACTAGGGTGGTTAGAGTTTTCCAGCCAACTCCATTTCAACCAACTCAAAACGGCTCACCAGATACTGTATCACCCAGAGAATACACCAGCTCTGAAAAACATCATTCACCCCTATATTAACCTGCAATCTTTACGCTCCTCCAATAAGATCTTAGCTCAAACTACGAAAGCCAATAATTCTGCTGGGGATTCTCTATTCTCAAACTTTGTAGGTAAAATGTGGAACTCCCTACCGACCATGCTCACCTCAGAACCTTCACTCCTACAATTCAAAAAAAGCTTAAACCCCATCTCAATACTCTCTGGCAATGTCCCTGTTCCAAACCTGATTAACCACTATCATTTACCCTTCTCTTACCTCACTATCCTTAACCGCTTTTTAACAAGGCGCCTCGCCTTTGTAACTGACCTATGTTTTTTTTTTTTTTTATATGCTGCTGTTATTTTTTTCCCAAGATGTGATGTATCTTTATATTGAATTTAGAACTCAACTATCTTCCTTTTTTGCATTAACAATGTTCATATGTCTGTTATGTACCTGGAGTTTTTCTCCCCGGGCCTCCACTGAAAATGGACATGTATCCAGTCGGACTCTCCCGGTTAACAAATGTAAAATAAAAAAATAAATAAATAAATAAAAATAAATAAATTATTACAGGAGTTTTCTTTACTTGCAACTATATTTATGTCTCTTCCACATTTTTTGCCTTCTCATCTGATCCTTCTTATATTTTTTCTTTTGTTTTTTGGCACATTCAGTTGCTGCCTGATTTTTATCTACTTCTGGTTTGGTTTCCATTCCTACTCGACACCGATATGCTTCTGCTACACTAAGCAAGGAAGGCATCTTAAACTTGTTTTCTTCATATTTCAAAACTTTCACTATGTTTGGATCTGATGAGAGGCCAGCATACATGTATTCAGTCCTACAATTGCAGATCTACACATGTAATCACTTTTGAGGAGGCCCATATCTCCTTCAGAAGATGGAATCTTGGTATACACTGATTTTTATGTATCATCTGATAAGAGTGAGGCATTTTTCTTCTTTTCCTGTCCAACTGATCCAATACCTTTTGGGACCAGTCAATCACCCCAAAATTGTAAGTCAGAACAGGAAGAGCAAACTATTTTATAGCTTGGACTTTGTTCACAGATGTCATGGCTGTTTTCAATATTCATTTTAGTTTTCTAAAATATTCCTTACCAAGTTTTATTTGCATATGCTCATGTTTTATTGTTGACCTTTCATCAGTTCCCAAATATTTATACACTCCATCTTTCTCAAGTTCTTTTATATCACATTCCTGTCCCACAATGATATTTTCTTGGTGCTGCAGCTTTCCTGCTTTAAAGGTTGCTTTTGCAAATCTATCAAGACCAAAAAAATTCTTATATCATCTGAAAACGTTTTGACCACTTGCAGTTGTGCTTTTAGCTCCTCATCTGATGAACTATACAGTTTTAAATTATTCACAAAAAGAATATGAGAAGTCTTTAAACTTTTGTCATTTTCTAAGAGCCAAATTGCAGCCATGACCTAATCTGTTAAGTAGACAGCTTAATGGGTTAAGGGCAAGACAAAAGAACAGGGGTAATAAAGTCACCCTGTAGTATCCCCTCTGTCATGAAATGAGATACTGCCAGCCCAGCTATCTGGAATTTTGTAAATAATTATATGTAATTTCTGAATATCAACAGGATTCATATGCTTGTGTTACAAATGTATTAGAACTGTACATTATGTGTATATCAAACTGCTGGTACAGAAGTGTGTGCTGAAAAGGGTTGTAAAGTACTGAGCTTTAAAAATGCATCCACAGTGTACCCTACATGAACAGAACAAAATGTATATACACTATTGTAACTGTTTAGATGCATGTATTTTAACAACGGAAACTGGAGCAGAGGAGGTTAATTTCAGACAAACAGTTGAAAATTTTAATTACTTTATGACCACATAATAAAAGGATGTTACCTTTCAGTTTCAGTACAGTAACACACACAATGTCTAAAACTAGAGGTTCTCTGCATTGTCTTGCAAGTGTTTTACTGTTTTATAACTTGTAGGATCTGCCTTAGGTCTAAGAAAAGCCTTGTTTATGTATTTTCACAGGTAGATGCTAAATGCTACCAGCTGCATCAATGGTTGTTTTTCACATGGGATAGAGTCAGATGACAAGAAATGATGTCATCCTGCAAGCTATCCCAGCAGTAATATTTAGGATATTAATTTAAGAACTCTCAGAGAGACCGAGTATTCTGTATTTTGTCTTTGACCTGACAACATCACCTGTAAGACCCACTCACTACTTCTGCCTGGTTTGTTCTGTGAGTTAGTTAACTAGGGTGTAGTAATTCTCTTAGATTCAGTCGGAAATATAGTGAAGTATAGCTTAGATGTTTTCTTAGGAGACTGTCCTGCAATGTTGTTTTAAGTATTTCCTGTGATTTTGAACTCTGATGTTACTGTGATCACATACTGAGCATTTTCTTGTTCTTTTATTATTTATTATTAAATATAATTAAACCTTTCATTGTGGCTGATATTTGTGAGACATTTAAGTTTTGGGAGTACTTGCATATTTATTTGGTGATGCTGTGGGCCACACACCTAAAAGCCTTCCTCTTGGTCAAACTACCATTTATACTGATAGTAACATTACACAATAAGATTGGAACCCATTGTTAAGGGCCTTAAAGTAGCTGATAAGAATGTGGCTGGTGGCAGTGATCACTACCTTATAGTCTGGGCAGAAGGGGACATAGCTAGTAAACTTGTGCCAGCCTTTCCTAGGTGTGTCTGCGTGTGTGTATAAATCAAACCTCAAAGTGTGTGTGTGTCAGCTACTTGGGCAGGGACATGAAGCACTGGCTGGACAGAGGGTGCTGGAGGTCTTGGCTTAGCCACTCACCTGCGATCTCAACCCTACAGCTGTGCCAGTGGGGAGTCTTATTGGAGAAAGAGGAAGAAAGCAGCTCCGGACTGACTGTGGTCTCTGTGTGTCCTTATGGGAAACTGTACTTGATGCAGAGAGCTGCATGTGGAAATACTCTGTGTACCTGTCATCCTCCCTATGTACGTCCCCCACTGTTGCCAGTGGTGAGGATTGAGGCTCCTTGATTACTGTTACTGGTGATGGGGCATCACACCCTCTTTGAATTTTTATCGCTGGAATAATAACTTGTCCTTTATCATGGCTTAACTGCAAAGTGGTTTGACACTTTCACTGTCGCTGTAATGTAATCAATCCGTGTTGGGTATATCTTATACATTTTTAAGCACTCTTTTATCCATGAATGTGTGATACTGTCAAATGCTTTATTGTAGTCTATCCATGCTATACTTAGATTCTTCCCCTTTTTACAGTTATTCATTATGACTTAATTTTAACAACAAATGATCTTTTGTTCCATATGACTTTCTTCTGTTATCCTTTTGTTCTACTGCCATAATTGAGTTTTCTTCTAGATGACTATAAACTCTGCCGGCATCAATTCCAGCGTATAGTTTATATGCTTGCCAGAAGGCAAGTTACTGGTCTACAGTTTTTAGGATAGCTTTCAGATTTGCTCTTAAGTAGGAGTATTATTTTCCTGTTGTTAACCAGGTTGGTGTCTGTTCATGGTGTGCATATACAGTGGATATAAAAAGTGTACACACCCCTGTAAAATGTCAGTTTTTTTGTCATATTAAAAAAATGAGACCACAATAAATTATTTCAAAACTTTTCCCACTTTCAATGTGACCTTTAACCTGTATAATTCAATTGAAAAATAAACAAATCTGTTAGGGGGAAAATATAAAAAATGAAAAGTACAATAAGATGGTTGCACAAGTGAGCACACTCAAACTAATACTTTGTTGAAGCAACCTTTGATATAATTACAGCATTCAGTCTTCTTGGGTACACACCTGCCATCAATTAAAAAGACTTTGATTAACTCCAAATAAAGTTCAGCTGTCCTAGTAGGATTTTCCTGACATTTACTCAGTTGCCTGCTACAGCAAAAGCCATGGTTCACAGAGAGCTTACAAAGCATCAAAGGGATCTCACTGTTGAAAGGTATCAGTCAGGAGAAGGGTACAAAAAAATTTCCACAGCATTGGATATACCATGGAACAATCAAGACAGTAATCAAAAAGTGAAGAAAATAAGGGAAAACAGTGACACTGCAAAGAACTGGAAATCCCTCCAAAATTGATGAAAAGACAAGATGAAAACTGGTTAGGGAGACTGCCAAGAGACCTACAGCAACACTGAAGGAGCTGCAGAAATTTCTGGCAAGTACTATGTACTACATGTGACAACAATCTCCCGTAGACTCCATATGTTTGGACAATGAGGCAGGGTTGCAAGATGGAAGCCTTTTCTTACACAGAAAATATCCAGGCGCGACTAAAATTTGCAAAACAATACATCTAGTCTCCCAAAACCATGCAGTAAAATGTGTTATGGTCTGATGAGACCAAGGTTAAACTTTGTGGCCACAATTCCAAAAGGTACGTTTGGAGCAAAAACAACACTTCACATCACCAAAAAAACACCATCTCCATGGTGAAGCATGGTGGTGGCAGTATCATGCTTTGGGGTTGCTTTTCTTCAGCTGGAAGTGGGGCTTTAGTCAAGGTGGAGGGAATTAGGAACAGCTCCAAATACCAGTCACTTTTGGCCCAAATCCCTCAGGGGTCTGCTAGAAAGCTGAAGATGAAGAGGAATTTCACCTTTCAACACAACAATGACCCCAAGCATACATCCAAATCAACAAAAGAATGGCTTCACCAGAAGTAAATTACAGTTTTGGAATGGCCCAAACCTAAATCCAATGGAAAATCTGTGGGGGTGACCTGAAGAGTGCTGTGCACAAGAGATACCCTCACAATCTGACAGATGTGGAACACTTTTGCAAGGAAGAGTGGGCAAATATTGCCAAGTCAAGATGTGCCATGCTGATAGAATCCTACCCAAGAAGACTGAATACTGTAATTAAATCAAAAGGTGCTTCAACAAAGTATTAGTTTAAGGGTGTGCACACTTATGCAACCAGCTTATTGTACGTTTTTTATTTTTTTCCTCAAACAGATTTGCTTGTTTTTCAATTGAATTGTACAGGTTATAGGTCACATTAAAGGTGGGAAAAGTTTTGAAATTATTTATTGTGGTCTCATTTTTTATATCACAAAAACCTGGCATTTTAACCGGGGTGTGTACACTTTTTATCTCCACTGTAAATAGTTCATACTAATGGCTAAATCTTCATGTAAAGATGTTAATGTTTTTAGCCAGAAGTTAGGTACTGTATCTGGATCTGGGGTTTTCCAGTTAGGAGCTTTTCTTAACTTTGTTTCCTGCTCTCTGGCCGTTACTTCATCCCATTTAATATCCTGTACATTTGAACTCCTTATTCTTTCTTTTACTTCTTCTTCATTGCATCTTCTTTAATGTCACTGCAGATTCACTAAATGCACACATCATGCCTTCACATTTGTCAATGCATGTTTTCAACATCAGCTTTTATCAACATCACTGTCATCTTTAACACTGTCAAGATAGTCAATGTCATCATCATCATCATATCTTTGTCATGTTCATCACATCATTTTCACTACATCACCTCTTCACTATATTGATTGCATCTGTACCTATGTCACTTCATCATCACCTTTGTCATCTTCATCACATCTTTATCTCATCATCTTAATTTTCATCTTTGCCAGCACCTTCATTGCCATCATCGCATCTTCACGTCCTTGCCAGGATATTACTCGTATAGCTTAAGCTACTGCAACAGCGATCTAATGATGAGCATCATCTTGATTCCAGTCACATCCATAGGTTTTAGTGCAGCTGGACACATCATCCAAAATCAGATGAATATTGCATAAAAAGGAGAAACTTTGTTTCCCCAGGTGGCCTATGAGGAGTCTTGTTCTAGGTACAATTTAGCCTCTCCACATTTAAACTCTTTCCTGTCTCCCACAATGATAACTTCTCCTGCATGGTAAATGTTCCTAATGTGCAATTTGGGGATGAGGGACTTTGTGTTCCAATTGTCTTGACTACCAAGGTGTATGATGTACTTGGTCAATCTTAGTTTCATCTTTGATGATCTACAACCAGACTGTCAGATGCATCTTATCAAAACCTTGTGTAATCTCATCCTTCCACTGTTTCAAGGACCGACACCGACCTTCAGTTCCTTAACCTTGTTCTGTCTTCACGGTCCATTACAAGGGCTTCCACACACTCCAAGGTCACTTCTGAAGCCACGGCCCTTTCCTTTATCACTACAGTCTCCTCAATCAGTGCCTCGATAGTGTCGGAGTGTGGACAGTGCTATATCTTCATAAATATACCCCATACTAGGGGACGCCATCTTTCTTCTCTTACCCAGTACCTGGCTGCTGTGCATCGTGCTCCGGCGCTTGCACCTACTCCTTGTGTTCCTGCATGTCCCTGCACTAAACAACCTGAATGTGCCCTGCTGGACTCCTAAGAAAATAGTCCAGATTAAAGAATTAACCTACCAGCTCCCTGAGAGACTTTTCCTTGAAAAAAGACAGTGAAAGTATGTGTTGTAACAGCTACTAGAAAATTGTAACAATAACAACATTAATATAAAGATACTGCTAGGTTAGGCAAGCTTCCCAGCCAGGTTAGCCAGCAGCCAACCCCCCCCCCCCTTTTAGCATTTTAATTAACCCTTACTTCCCAGTTTATACCCTCTTTATCTCAAACCGGCTTATCTCCCCCACTCCCTTAGCCTGACATCCCCTTTAGGGGACTTCTTTGTTGCAATAAAGTGACTGACCACTAGGTGACCCCACAATATAAGCTTTCTGTCTTGTAATTTCTTCACCTATTCTTTACCAAATCTCCCTAACTTAGTTCCCAGTCTTCTTCTGATTTACTGTTTCACTATCTCATTTTTGTCCCAGTATATCTTAATCACATTCTACTCCTCTAACATCCCAAGTCTATTCTTGCTAGCCTCTTAACATTCTTCTACATCTCTTACATTCAGACTTACCTGCAGACTTTCATACTTCACTGATTGTCATCCTCGACAGTCTACTCTCTTGTATCTACCCACTCCGTTTGCCATGTGGGCTCACTCCATTCCCCTACCCTGACCCCAATTCCCACCCACCCCCACTGCTCCGCTAAAGCCACACCCCATCACATCAGCTCCAATCTAGCAGATCACCTCATTAGCACTCCCAACCCTCATTATCACATCACACCTGTTATTACCTTATCTCCCATCCCTCCTTGTTACATCACCCCACCTATTGATATATCTCCTTACCTGCTCACAAACCCTTACCTCCCCATTCTTCTCCCACTTCTCAATCCTCCCATTCCTCCCTTACCACCAATTCTTCTCCCACTTCTCAAACCAATATAATGTCTATATCATCCATCCCACACAAAATGCAACTATTACTCTTGGTCTCACTCTTTCCTCCCCTAACAACTGCCTATCTCCTAATCTCCTATGAACAAGCACTATACTCCACCCTTCTCTTCCCCTCCAAACACACTTCGACACCACCATTAGCTATCTCTCTAAACTTCATAAACATCATATCCAAACCCAGCTATCTACTAGCCAAATATCAGAGACTAGCACACATTAAGTATACCAATCTATATATTAGAAAATTATTTGACTATTATTATAAGCTTCACCACCCTAAAAATAGAATATACCTCCACTCCTTACTAGACGGGGACATTCATCCTAACCCTGGCCCAAACTATACCTTTACCACTGTAAACTGCAACCCGAATAACACTAGTACCCAAGCCCCTACCAAACCTTCTAACTCACTCTCTATAGCACATCTCAATATACGTATTAACAATAAAATTGCCCACCTACACACCCTCCTAGATGTCCACCTATTTGACATCCTATGATATCCTAGGTTTATCTGAGACTTGGCTAAAACCTACTGTTAAAAACAATGAAGTCACCCCCACCTGGTTACAATTTTCTTAGACTAGACCGCACAGCCAAAAAAGGGAGGAGGGGTAGCAATCCTTTATAAAGCAGAGCTACAAGTTAGTACTGTAAATCTTAGACCACCTTCAGACAATAGTGCTGAAATACTCATCTCTAAATTTCAGGTCAACTCATGTAAATCCATAAATATTATCTGTATCTATCTTCCTCTAGGAAATAACATTAATACCCTTGAAAATATCCTTAACTGGCTTTCTATTAATCTCCCACAAGAAACCATAGTCCTAAGAGACTTTAATATCTACTGGAAGTCTGTAGTAATATACACCCCACCACCCATATTAACCTATATGGCTTCCCACAAATTATTAACTCCCCTACCAGAACTAATAGACCCAACAAGACAGAAAGTACCTTGGACTGGATACTTACTAATAGTCCTCATCAAACATACAAAGTAAGAACCCTCCCAGATTACCTAAGTGACCACTCACTAACTTATATTATCAGACATAAAACCAACCTAACTTACCCAAACATATTCAGGACAGTACGTACCAAAAAGCAATTTAACCCAGAACTTTTCCAGACAGAACTCACCACTAAAATCACTCCTACTAAATGAATCAGTAGAATACTTCAATTCCACATTCTTAGCCATCATGGACCACCATGCCCCAACACGCTCTGTTAGAAATAAAGCTAAACCAGCCCCTTGGCTCTCAAATGCTACTAGGCAAAAAATCCTTCTCAGAAACAAATCCTGGGCAAAATGGCATACTACTAAGAATCCTACAGATCACCAAACCTTTAGGCAACTTAGAAATAATAGAAAAAAAGCCATCCTGTTAGACAAAAAAAAACTTTTACCTCCAATTACAGAAAGCCTACCAAAAAGAACCACAAAAGTTTTGGACTAGCATTAACAAACCCTGGTCAATCTATCACACCTAACCCACTAGGCTCTAACCCCGAGAATCCTACACGTACGGCTAATGCCTTCAATTCTTTCTTCACAGATGCCATCCAAACTCTTGCTAGCCATCTATCTCCTGATAACTCAAATCTGCCTACTTTACTACAAGCCCATCCCCATCATTTCAGGTACAACCAGTGTCTAATTCCTTTATTTGCTCCCTTCTCCAAAAATTAAAACCTACCACCCCTTCAGATGACCAACTTCCGGCAGCATACCTGCAAAAAGGAGCTAAAGCCATTGCCTATCCCATTTCCATTCTAATTAACAGAACCATAAGTGAAGGAACTATCCCATCTATCTGGAAAATTTCTCATATCATCCCACTACATAAAGGTGGGAACTCCAATGAATTCTCTAACTTTCTTCCTATAGCTCTACTATCTTCTCTTGCAAAAATAATGGAGAAGTGCATCCATAAGCAACTACTTAACCACCTACTCCAAAACAACTTACTTGCCAACTGTCAACATGGACTCAGACCTTTCCACAGTACCACCACTGCCCTGCTATCCTTCACAGACTGCATTAACAAAAACCATAACAAAAATATTCTTTCCTCTGCAGTCTTCATTGATTTATCTAAAACTTTTGATATGGTTAATCACCAACTCCTTTTACATATACTGAAATCCCTTTCACTCGAAACTCTAGCCATAAATTGGTTCAACTCTTACCTAGAAAACAGACAGCAGGCTGCACTCTGGCACAATAAACTATCTAATCACCTTAAAGACAAAAACAGAAAAAAACTGCTCAAATATTAAACCAACAAAGCACCAAAAAGCAGTCTAAAGAGGCAAAAGTACTAAAATAGCATATTCAGCACGCACTTTATTGCAATGTTGACTTTTCAGTCCACAGTTCCAAATACAGTTCCAAATACACAGATAAACGTAACTTCACAGACCATACTTCACCGGAACACATATAGTCCACAGTTCCGATAAGCACAAAACAGATGACTTTTCAGCCCACAATTTCACTCGAACATGTTAAGCACAAAACAGATGACTTTTCAGCCCACAATTTCACTCTAACATTTCACTGCTACAATGCGTTTTCGTGTGCTATGACTTCCTCAGATGGAGATGCATACCCATATAATACCCAGCTTTTTATACTTATTTTAATCAATCAACACCTTCAATAAAACAATTAAATAATTCAATTGACTCCGTTTTTAAAAGCATACTGAACATTTACAATAAAAGACATTCAACATATATATTTCAAATTAATACTATACAATATCTTTAAAAATGAAATATTACCTTAAAAAACTTTATATATTCCATCAACATACATCATTAAAAAACCTTTCACTGAAAAGTCAACATTGCAATAAAGTGCGTGCTGAATACGCTATTTTAGTACTTTTGCCTCTTTAGACCGCTTTTTGGTGTTTTGTTTATCTAATCAGCTTCCCATTTCCCTTGGTATTCCTCAGGGCTTCATATTAGGCCCACTCCTATTTTCCATTTATATTAATGACCTTCAATCAGCAATTCCACACACCACCTGTATTCAATACACAGATGACTCTACTATAATTTGCTCAGCCACTTCTCAAACTGAACTACAGTCCCTTACCCAAAAAGCATTCAATACTGTAGAAATAGAAGTTATGTCCTTACGATAACGTTCCATGTGGAGTGTTCATCTCGCCTTTGTTCTTACACATGGGTTCGGAGCCGATCCTCGGCTCCGTGTCGGCCGCTTGCAAGCTCTGCATCGAGAAGAAGCTCGAGACAACCTAATACCCACAATCCCCCTCTGCCTTTACCTCAGATCTAGTTTGCAAGCAAACCAGCAGTCAGAGAGAGAAACACTCATGCCAATATCACATATGCACAGATACTAAGAGTCTATATATATATATATATATATATATATATATATATATATATATATATATACATATATATATATGTATACATGCCAACTATATATACAACAACTGCAATGCAGAAGCAGAATGCCCCAGACCAGGCACCAAACTGAACGTTCTTCCTAAGGGTGGGAGGGTGGGAATGTAACAAAGGCGAGATGAACACTCCACATGGAACGTTATGGTAAGGACATAACTTCTATATGTGATAGTGTTCAATCTCGCCGTTTGTTCTTACACATGGGTAGCGTCCCTAGCTCCTTGTTCCTGAGGAACTCACGGAAGGACGTTCTTGAGCACAGTGGAACCAAAGGTTGCCCTGTCCCTAGAAACCTTGTCTACCTTATAATGAGAAATGAATGTATGTGGTTTAGACCAAGTAGCAGCCGCACAAATAGCATCTAGTGGTAGGCGAGCTGCATGAGCCAGGGATGTAGACACTGACCTTGTGGAATGTCCTTTGGGTTTGTGCAAAAGAGTTTGATCTGTAGAATCATAGACATAGATGATACAATCAGTTAACCACTTAGAAAGAGTTCTTTTAGTAACCGCTACTCCTTTTCTGTTATCAGTAAAGGCTACAAAAGTTGATCAGATTTTCTGTGATCTTTGTTCTATCCAAGTAAAACCTTAGTTGTCTGTGGACATCTAATTTGTGCAACATATACTCCATTTTATTGGAGTGATTCTTGAAGAAAGTGGGTAATTCAATGGACTGGTTAATATTGTTAATAGAACAAACTTTAGGAAGGAAGGATGAATTAGTGCGAAGAGAAACTCTGTCAGAGTGAAAGATCAAATAAGGGTGTTTAATGGAGAGAGCTTGAAGTTCAGATACTCTCCTAGCGGATGTAATGGCTACTAAAAAGAGAGTCTTCCACAACAAAAATTTTAATGGACAAGAGGAGGCTGGTTCAAAGGGGGGCAGCATCAACTTAGATAATAATAAGTTTAGACTCCAAGGTGACGTAGGAGATCTAATTGGTGGTCTAATATGAAAAGACCCTTTTAAAAAGGCTTTACAAAGTCTGTGGGCCATAACTGGAGCCCCACATTCTTCCACATGGAAATTAGAAATGGCAGCCAACTGAACTCTTAATGTGGCAGGAGAAGCACCCTGATGGAACAATTCTGTTAAAAACTCTAATATTTTATTCAAAGGAGCTATAACAGAATTCACTTGCTGTGTATTCGCCCAGAATACAAAGCGCTTCCATTTACTAGTATATGTTTTAGTAGTGGAAGCTTTATGAGAAGCCACTAATATATTTTGAACTGCAGGCGAAAGAAGATCAGACCTGGCTAAGTTGGGAATTGGAGCAGCCAAGCTGCTAGATGGAGGGACAAGAGCGAGGGGTGGGGAGCCCCTGACGAGTGAGTCAATAGATCTGGCTCTGGGTCCAGGATCCAGGGTCCCCGAATGCAGTGTGTCATGAGGAAGGGGAACCAAATTTGACGAGACCAGAATGGGGCAATGAGGATTATTGTTCTGTGTAGGTTGTTGGCTTTCTGGAGAAACTTTGAGATCAGGGGAAGGGAGGAAATGCGTACAGGAGACCCGGGGCCAATCGTGAATCAGTGCGTCCCTGGGGACTTCCCTGGAGGGGTAATAGGGCAAAGTAGCTCCTGCATTTGGCGTTCATTGGAGACGCAAACAGATCGCAGGAAGGCTGGCCCCACGCGAAAAATCTTTTCGCAACTGACTGTTTTAGGGACCACTCGTGCGTTAACAGTATTGCTCTGCTCAGCCTGTCGGCTATGACGTTGGATGACCCCGGGATGTGTGTTGCTATCAGAAAGCGACCCGTGGACTCCGCCCATTGCCAGATTCTCATGGCCTCTCTGCATAGCTGATAGGACTTGGTTCCCCCTTGCTTGTTTATGTACCAGACTACAGACATGTTGTCCGTCTGAACTGCAATAGTTCCCAGAGGAAGAAGGGGAGCAAAGTGTTGCAACGCTAGAAACACTGCCCTCAACTCTAGAACATTGATGTGCAGATTGTACTCTAAATTGGTCCATTCGCCTTGGACTGTCTGTCCCTGAAAGATGCCCCCCCACCCTATCAGGGAAGCGTCCGTGGTCACCGTAGCTGTCGGAGTGGGTAGCACAAATGGTCTGCCCTTGGAAAGGTTGCAAGTCTGAAGCCACCAGTCTAGGTGTGATTTGCATGTGTTCGTTATAAGAATCTCGTGTGTCAGAGGTAGTTGTTGGAACGACCATTGTGCAAACAGTAGCCATTGTAGGACTCTCATGTGCAGTCTTCCCAAGGGTATTGCAATAAGAGAAGCTGACATGAGTCCCAAAACCTTCAGTACCAGTTTTGCTGGGGATTTCCTGGACAAAAGAAGAAGACGTATGTGAGTCTGAAGTGAAAGTATCCTTTCTGGAGGAAGTCTTAGAATTAACCGATGTGTATCTAATTCCGCTCCTATGAATAAGATACGCTGTGATGGCTGTAGTAAGGATTTTCCGAAGTTTACGGAAATTCCGAGGTGAATACATAGTTGAAGAGTGTAGTCTCTGGCCTGTACTAGTTGACGCTGGGTGGTAGCAGAAAGGAGCCAGTCGTCCAGATACGGAAACACCTGGAATCCTAGGCGTCTCAAGTGAGACGCTACCACTGCCATGCATTTGGTGAAGACCCTGGGGGCTGAGGTCAGACCAAAGGGCAGGGCTCGAAACTGAAAGTGACTGGCACCCAGCCGGAAGCGCAAATGATCTCTGGATGCCCTGGCTATTTTGATGTGGTAGTATGCATCCTTCAGATCTATTGAGCACATCCAGTCGTCCTTCTGTAAGAATGGAAGGATCGATTGAAGCGTGACCATTCGGAACTTTTCTTTCTTGACGAAAGTATTGAGGTCGCTTAGGTCCAGAATGGGCCTCCAGTCCCCTGTTTTCTTTGGAACTAAAAAGAACCTTGAGTAAGTTCGAATCCTCTTTGGTCCGCTGGGACTGGTTGGATGACTCTTTTTCTAGCAGCTTTGAAATTTCTATAGCTGCTGGCTCTCGCAGATGGGGCGCACATCTGGGAGTCTTTTCTTTGGGATGGGATAGGATAGAAATGGTATATTGTAACCTCTGGTAACCACGCTTTTACCCACTTGTCTGTAGTTATGTTTTGCCAGGCCTGAGGGTATAAAGCTAGCGACCCGACTGCCTCCAGAGCAGGACAGTCGGGCCTCCTCTCAGGAGTGCTGGAAAGGTTTACCAGGAGTGTATCCCTGTCACCTTGATTCTGCGGACCCCTCTGCCGCCAGGGCGGCGTCTTCCACCTCTGCCCCTCCTCTGCCTCTAGAAGGGGCATCACCCTGTGTGCCTGGGAAAGATCCTTGGGGTTTTCGAAACCACATTTTTCCACCACGTTGCCCTTTGGGGTACGGTCTGGATGGGGTGGAAAAACGGACTCCGACAGCAGACAGAGTCTTTCCCTCCTGCTCACACCGGGTAAGGGTCTCCTTTACTTTGGGGCCAAAAAGAGTGGCACCGTCAAATGGGGCATTAGTAAAGGAAGACTTGAAGGCTTCCGCAAATGAACACAAGCGCATCCAGGATTGTCTGCGAAGAGCAATCGCTGAAGCTGCTGCCCTACTCGAACCTTCGGCTGCATAAGAGATCAGCCTCATGGACGAGTTCACAATGGATGTAAGGGTATTAAGTTGCGCTGTCACTTTCTCTGAGACAGCAGCATCTGTAGTACCCTGGAGGGTATCTCCCAACTCTTTGACTAGATCCCTCTGTAGTCGTGTAAAGTGGGTCAAATAGTTCAGGGATCACATGGAAAAAGCCGCTGAACTAAAAATGCGCTTCCCATACCTGTCCATCGTCCTAGAATCTTTATTAGGGGGATGGACAGATGAGGAAGATTCCGACATCTCCTTTTTCGTGGCCGCTGCCACCATCATAGCGTCCACTGGAACTCCTTTTGTCAAGTAAGCCTTGTCCTGGGGTGCAGTGATATACTTATTAGGCTTCCTAGGGACTGGTTCCACTGTGTCAGGAGCCTCACGCCTTCGAGCAATAAGTTCCATTAATTCATCGAAGGGCGGAGTGACCCAGGAGGAGGAAGGGCGAGCACCAAATGCCTTCAGCAAGACTGACTCATCCTCAGAAGGGGGAGGGACTGCCAGTCACCTCTCTGTTTTAGGATCTCCAATATGTCAGAAAAGAGACATCTTCTGAAGGTGACTTAGGGGACCCTTCTGACTCATCCAAGTCAGTATCGGATGTCAAAGATTCTTGTGGAGAATCTAAGTGTCTCCTCTTACACAATCTTTTCCTAGGGACTTCTTCGTGGGGAGCATCCGAAGAAGCCTCCGAGGAAGAGGGGGCACCCTCCAGGGGTGGCTGAGACACCGGTGCTCGACGCTTGGATGTAGCCGTGGGTGCAGAGGAGGATAACGGCCCTTTATGGGGAGGAGAGGTTGCTTCTACTGATGTGGTTGTCTGGGTAGACAACACCTTCCTCATGAGATCGAAGGCCCCCGGGTCCAGAGTCGAAGAATCTCCCAGTTCCGAAGAAATGGGAAGAATCCCCGAGACAGGTACCGAAGGCATCGACCCTGAGGACGGAGCCGAATCGATCCGCGCCGAGGCCCCGAGGGGAAGAGTCGGAACCGAAACGTCGGTTCGACTCTCGGCCCCGGAACCAAGGACAGATCGTCGGCTCCGAGACTCCGGTACCGGATCCGACGGAGTCGAGGTGAGAGGAACAGACCGAGAAAGAGACGGTTCTGGACCCGAGGGCTCCACAATCAGAAGATCAACCTCTTCCGGCTCCAAAGACTGGACAGGTCTCGGAGGAGGAATGGATGGAGACAATGGGAGGCCTTCAAGTTTCGACACCAACTGGGTGGACACCGAAATAAGTTTGGATAGGGCCGAATGCTCCAATAACTTCTGCACCACACGATCCACATCGACATCGGAGAGCTTAGAAGAAGAACGGGTCGAAGGAACCGAAGACGGAGCCGACCTCAATAGAGTCGAGGGAGCTCCATCACCGGTTCCAAGACTCGAGCCTCGGGAACTGACAACAGTTGAACACTCCGACACCAAGTCTGTGGAACCGGTGATCTAACTTTACTCGAAGAGCTCTGAGTCGATGACTTGGGCTCCGACGCCTTCGATTCCTTCGAGGATTTGGATGCCTGGTCTGAAGCATCCAGAGCCTCCTGAAAGGAAGGTTTTAATAACCCCCTGTCCATGAGTTTCCTGCGCCTATCTGTCATGACCCTCCCACTAAAAGAGTGACAAATTGAACAGTCCTCTTGTAAGTGGAGAGGGCCAAGGCAGTAGACACAGGAACTATGGTTGTCAGTAACTGACATTTTTTGGCCACACTGGCAACGTTTAAAACCTGATTTAATTTTCTCAGACATCTTGGAGAAGAAACAGGTAAGAGAAAAAAGGTCAAGTCCAGTAGAGAGACAAATCCAGTAAAAAAAGTCGAATCCGATATATATGTCAGTCCGGTTGTCAAATTCAAGTAAGGGGTGGAAGGCCCCGAAAAACTCTAACAAGTTTAAATAAACTTAACGGTACCGAGTATTTCTACCTTACCACACACACATACACTATGTCACCAAAAGTACTTTTAGAATAATTTTTTCTCAAAAAATAACAATAATAAAGTTATTTCTTATCTGAAGTTGCTCGAGCTAGATCCCAGTGATGCGAACGCAGCAGCGGCAAACTAGATCTGAGGTAAAGGCAGAGGGGGATTGTGGGTATTAGGTTGTCTCGAGCTTCTTCTCGATGCAGAGCTTGCAAGCGGCCGACACGGAGCCGAGGATCGGCTCCGAACCCATGTGTAAGAACAAATGGCGAGATTGAACACTATCACATCAATGGTTCTCAAACTGCTGCCTCCCCCTAAACCCCAAAAAAACTAAACTTTTACTTTTCACACCAACCCGAAGGTCCACCCCTATACATTTCACACTCGTATCTAATAACGGTACTCTCATTTCTCCCGAACCAACCATTAAACTCTTAGGAATAACAATAAATAACGTCAACTTTGATACTCATACAAACAGCGCAATAAAATCAGTCGACAAAAAACTGGGATCCCTCTATAGAATCAAACCCTTTCTTACACCAGTAGCTAGGACCACTATAGCCAGAACTCACTTAATCTCCACTCTACTCTATGCTTCACCTATATACACTAATCTTTATAAAAACAACCTTAACAAACTGGCAATATCGTATAATAATATTGCTAGATTTGCCACTAGCTCTCCTTTCAGAACTCATCACTGTCTTAATCTAAAACAGCTAGGATGGCTAGAGTTTCTAAAACAGCTTCAATTTCACCAGCTTGCTATAGTCCATAAGACCCTGTATCAAGCCACCAACACTCCAATACTCACTAGCCTCATTACCCCTTACAACAATCTTAAGAATTTACGCTCCTCAAACAAACTGCTGATTAATACTTGCAGATCCAACAACTCAGCAGGAGACTCCCTGTTCTCTAATACCGTTGGAAAGTTGTGGAATCTACTACCCACTGAACTCGTAACTATGTCTTCTCTTACACTTTTTAAAAAAGAATCTAAAACTATTTCTCAATACACACTGGTTATGCTCCTGTACTAACCCTGACTAACTTTCTTCCTTTACACTAATGAATACTCTTCATCTTTATAGACTTATCCTTAAAGAATCAATAGACCATGTTATTGCAAATCAAATTTATGTATATAGTATCATCTCTTGTACATTACCTTTTACTGTTTACTGTTTGTGTTATGCTCATTATGGGTATTGTATTTTTATTAACAATTTTTTATTTAACAATAGCTGTTTTTAAGCTTGGACTGCCACAACTTTCTATATTGCATTTTGTATGTGTCTTGGAACTTTTTTCCCTGGGCCTCTACTGAAAATAGACATGTATCCAGTTAGACTAGCCCGGTCAACAAATGTAAAATAAAATAAATAAATAAATATCAACCTCCTGTAACCGCTTAACTGTGTGTCTATACATTTCACAAGCCTCCCATTCATTTTCTTGATTTCCTGCCAAAAGACATGCAAGGAAACCTCTGGTTCTTCATTTCCACCTGCAGTCACCGATTCACAGACAATAATGGTTCACATGGAACCTACTACATCCAAAGACACCATGCAGTCATAACTACATGGAGAGCTACCCATCCAGAACACATGCACCTAATGTGTTTAGCGAAGTTACCAAGATCCAAAATAAGACCGAAAGCTTCTGTCATCTTGAAAAACAAAAAGATCCAGAAGAACAGCCTCACTCCTGTTATAAAGATGCAACAGTTTCTATGTCCCCTTTGTCATGTATAATTTACAATATGCCTATAAAAGCTCTATGAAAAAGGCATACTGACTGGAGCTCTAATGATGCAACATGGCTGAATGTGAACACATCAACCGGTCCTCTCCGATGGCTTTTCAAGCTTGAACAAATTCAGAAACAACCCTTCCCCAGAGGCAGTCCTAAACCATAATCAGGACCTCACCTGCTTGATGGGGATCACCCTCCTGGAAGATCTGTTTAGCAGAACAGGATGAGGCAAACACTGCTTGAACCTTTTGAGACCCTCCTCAATGCACCTGGATGCTTCTTCGGGGTTGGGAGGGTGGCCTAATGGTTCAGGTGTTTGCCTTACAAACACAAGGTGCAAGGTTTGAGTCTCACAAGGGATAATTGGCTAGGCTTAAAATGGCTCGCAAGGGTAGTTAGCCTAGTACTAATCTATGAACCTATGAACGGCTGGCTGATTGGGAAGACGCAGAGCCAGAAGTGGGTCAAAAACATCTAATTTCCTTCTTTGGAGATTCTCAACCAAATCTGGGAAAGCCTGCTAAAATAAGATCATTACAAAGCATCATCCAAGATTACTCAAATAACTGTACCCATAAAAAGGTCAATAGCAAGGAAGTTCCAAGGTTACACCAAAGGCACAACTCCAAAAATTCTTGTCGAAAAACCTTTATTGAGGCAGACCTGCATAAAAAGTGAGCGCTTTCACGTCCAAGTGACGCTTCTTCAGACTTCAATGCTTAATAACTGAGTTAAGACACTTATATACAATTTCAAAGCTCAATTATTTCAACAATTAATCAATTAAAACAATAAGAGCTTAAAGTGCTAGTGCTTAAATAAATTGATCAGTATGCATTTTTTTTATATATATATATGGATGTTTGTATATAAAGTCAATCGTTCACAGAACTCATATAAAATATTATATAAAACACAATAGGAACACATTAAAAACTCCATAATAAATATATATAAAAAATAAAAATTAATGACAATTAATATTCTAATGCTTAAAAGCCTTGGCTGCTAGGAAAGGTCTAAGTGTAATTCTATCATTCAGGCCATATATATGTGCCTGGAGTCTAAGAATCCACCTGGTCTATACTTCTTCTGTGTGGTTCTTTACGTTTCCTAGTCTACTATCTACTGTGATTAATTCCAAGACCTTGAACTTAAAGTGATGGGTGGACCCTTCATCCATCACATGTTTAGCTAGAGCATTCGTGGGGTCTTCTCTATTAATAGCATATAAATGCTCTCTTATGCGCTCACGTAAAGTGCGATTGGTTTTCCTACATAATATTTTAGGCACAACTGACACTGGGCTAAATAGATTAAATTTTGGACCTACAATCAGTGTACTTTTTAAATGTATAGGTTTTATTAGTAATAGGATGGAGAAAGGTATTGTCCGTGTTTATAAACCTGCATTGGTTGCATTTACGGCAAGGGAAAGTGCCTTCCCTTTGTGAAAGTGGATGTTCTATTTTAGTTTTCTCATAGCAAAGTAATCTTTTCAGGGATTTCAAATTCTTGTATACTATGTTAGGTCTCTGTTCAACCAGTGCCCTAATTTTCTCATCCATAGTAAGAATCTTCCAATTGTTTTCTAAGATCTTTTTTATTTGACTATTCCTATTAGTATAGGGTATAATAAGTCTATTCTTGGAGATTTTTGGTTCTTTCTTATTCTTATCAATGGTGTTGGGTTTATTATAAAACGGACAACCTTTATCTTTCCTTGTTTTGCTTGCCTTAGTGATAGTATTATACACTATTTGTTCATTATATCCTCTATGTATAAAATTATTCTCTATGACTGCCTTTTGTTCATTGAATGCTGTTTCATCTGTAGTGAGCTTGGAAACTCTTAAAGTTTGATTCATTACTACATTTTTATTTTCATGAGAGTATGTACTCTCAAATTTTCTTCTTCTTCTCTGGTAATGATATCAGCCGCTGAACTCACACTGGGATTGAATTTCTGAGATTATTTCTCTTAAATTATGGCGTTAACAATAGTAAAATCATAATGTGGATGTCTCTATTAGAAATAGTGCTAGAAAATAATGTTATGGTATATAACAACAATTATTATTTACAACAAAAGGGTGTAGCTATGGGAACACCTTGCGCGAACTCATATGCCAACCTAGTGTTGGCATATTGGGAAGAAGCATATGTAATGAATAATTTAATTTTTAATGAACATCTAATACATTATTGCCGTTTTGTTGATGATGTCTTTTTACTATGGAGAGGAACAATAACTAAGTTAAATGAATTTATACAATATATTAATGGTACTACTGATTTTTTAGAATTTGAGAGTACATACTCTCATGAGAAGATACAGTTCCTCGATGTATTGTTAACAAAGGGACCTAATGGTGTAAATACATGTATATATAGGAAGCCTTGTTGGAGGAATAATTTACTTCACAGAACTAGTATGCACCCTCGACATGTGCATAAAAATGTAGTAATGAATCAAACTTTAAGAGTTTCCAAGCTCACTACAGATGAAACAGCATTCAATGAACAAAAGGCAGTCATAGAGAATAATTTTATACATAGAGGATATAATGAACAAATAGTGCATAATACTATCACTAAGGCAAGCAAAACAAGGAAAGATAAAGGTTGTCCGTTTTATAATAAACCCAACACCATTGATAAGAATAAGAAAGAACCAAAAATCTCCAAGAATAGACTTATTATACCCTATACTAATAGGAATAGTCAAATAAAAAAGATCTTAGAAAACAATTGGAAGATTCTTACTATGGATGAGAAAATTAGGGCACTGGTTGAACAGAGACCTAACATAGTATACAAGAATTTGAAATCCCTGAAAAGATTACTTTGCTATGAGAAAACTAAAATAGAACATCCACTTTCACAAAGGGAAGGCACTTTCCCTTGCCGTAAATGCAACCAATGCAGGTTTATAAACACGGACAATACCTTTCTCCATCCTATTACTAATAAAACCTATACATTTAAAAAGTACACTGATTGTAGGTCCAAAAATTTAATCTATTTAGCCCAGTGTCAGTTGTGCCTAAAATATTATGTAGGGAAAACCAATCGCACTTTACGTGAGCGCATAAGAGAGCATTTATATGCTATTAATAGAGAAGACCCCACGAATGCTCTAGCTAAACATGTGATGGATGAAGGGTCCACCCATCACTTTAAGTTCAAGGTCTTGGAATTAATCACAGTAGATAGTAGACTAGGAAACGTAAAGAACCACACAGAAGAAGTAGAGACCAGGTGGATTCTTAGACTCCAGGCACATATATATGGCCTGAATGATAGAATTACACTTAGACCTTTCCTAGCAGCCAAGGCTTTTAAGCATTAGAATATTAATTGTCATTAGTTTTTATTTTTATATATATTTATTATGGAGTTTTTAATGTGTTCCTATTGTGTTTTATATAATATTTTATATGAGTTCTGTGAACGATTGACTTTATATACAAACATACATATATATATATATAAAAAAAAATGCATACTGATCAATTTATTTAAGCACTAGCACTTTAAGCTCTTATTGTTTTAATTGATTAATTGTTGAAATAATTGAGCTTTGAAATTGTATATAAGTGTCTTAACTCAGTTATTAAGCATTGAAGTCTGAAGAAGCGTCACTTGGACGTGAAAGCGCTCACTTTTTATGCAGGTCTGCCTCAATAAAGGTTTTTCGACAAGAATTTTTGGAGTTGTGCCTTTGGTGTAACCTTGGAACTTCCTTGCTATTGTGTTACTTGGAGCTTTGCTGCCTTTGCTGTTCCAGGGTACTTTACCCAGTACAGGTGACTTCCTTTTTACATTTCGCCATAAAAAGGTCAGCCTAAGCCATGCCATCCGAAGACATAACCAAAGGCTGTTGCTCTAGCCTTAGTGTCAGCACAATTAAAATTACAGTCACAAGGAAGCCCAAAGTAGAATCCATAGTAAGGGTCTTGGTCAAATCTACTTGTCCTGAGTCAAGTACTCCTCCACCGGGAAGTAATGTAACACAAAAGAGTTAAGTAAGATAGCTAGATGGTCAAAGCCCTAATGCAGTAAAGGAGAAAATATACTTGCCACCATGTCCAAAGAAAGGACATGTCATTAGGCAATAAAATGAATGCATTCTGTAGTATCTGCAACCTATGCTGCTCTACAGAGAACTCACAGGAGTCAGACCTAGACTGCCTATCGCCACAACAGTCAGGAAATCCTTCTATGTGGCACACCTCATCACTAAGGGCTTTTCATCCAGAATAAAGGAGGCCATTGTCCCACTGTACTCATCCCTCATTAGACCCATTATAGAATACAACACCCCATTTGGTATGCATCTCTCAAGACATCTGCAACAACTGGAAAGGCCACAGAAATACCTCACTAAAAGAATCACAGGCCTAAAGCAGATGCCCTATACTGACTGTCAAAAAAAACTCCACCTATAGTCTGTCACATACCGTCTACTCAGAGGCGATCTCTGCTTAACATACAAGGGCATGTCAAACCCAGAGCTGTTGGACATGCTACACTTAAAGAAATCCCAATCCCTCAGAGACACACGCTCCAGGGATGTAAACCTTGTCATCACAATGTACAAAACATGCTGGAGGGATAGGTTCCTGACCCAGAGACTCCCCATATTCTGGAATAGACTGCCCATACATGTCAAGCAGTGTGCCTCTTTGGCCCTCTTTAAAAAGAACCTTGATGATTGGATGGGAGATATGAAATTCACCCCAGGGATCACGTCGGTCACCTTGCTAGACAGAGGTCCAGGGAAGTAAACACTGTGGGAAAAAATAGCCAGGAAATTGTTATGGCTAGGCTTGTATAGGCCCTAGGGATGATAGCCTAGTACCAACCTATGAACCTAGATAGGATCTCAGTCCAATCATCCAGGGGGGATGTGGCTTTTAGATGGCCATCTACCCTCCACAGAAACAGACCTTTAACTGGATGCTTACAGACTGCAAAGATAGCATTTGGACCAATGTCCATGTGTTGAAAGATGCAAAGCTCCTCTTCCATCTCTTCCAGATACTCAGACTTTTTCTAGGGAAAGGTGAAGAGGCTACAATAAAGGATTTCATGAACCTCAAGGTTCTCTGATGGAAGTCTTGTAGAGAAGTAAGACTTGAGTCGTTAGCAATATGCTTCTTGTGGTCAAGAGTTTTATTTACATGTTCACAAATATCAGAATGTAAATATTATGATTATTTTACAAACTGAAAATCCAATAAAAGCTTACAAAAAGTTTCATTTCCCTCAGACTCCATCTGCATACTGTTCAACTCTAAGTTCAGACAGTGCTCTGGGGAAATATTGGATTCTGCCCCTCAATGGGTTCCTGGAGTACATGTACAGTAACTACCTGTTAACTTATGGCCAAGTAGTGTGAGAGTTATAGAGACAGGAGGTCTCACTTCCTTTATAGTTTGAGAGAAGGTCATCTGGATCTTCTGAGTTCCCTTCCCAGGACAAAGTGGTGTAGATGACCCTCTTATAATCCTAGCTCTGGGGTGGGCAGGCTCACAATTGGCCAATGCCAGTGCAACAGGGAGCCAACAATGGAGGCGTACCATGCAAAGGTAGCACAGGAAGAAGAAGCCTGGTGCAAGAAGTCTTCAGTCCTGAATGGAGCCACTGAAGCACTCTCAGGGGGACTTGGGAAATGCTCTACAGGTGCAGACCAGTCACAAGTAAATTAAGCCCTGGACACTCAACAGGGGAGGTGGTGGCACTTAAACCGACCCAATCACCCATCCCCAGACAGGTGCCAGGGCTGCACCTCTAGTCAGTCCCTTTACCATTTCCTGAAGCAGAAATATAGAAAGTCAATTAATTTCTATCAGAGCAGGAGCTTGTAACACTCATGGAGGGGTTAAACTCCATTAAGGAATGAGCAACGTCAGCTCTGTAAAACACCTGACATTATCTGCAGTACTACTTATGGTTATGACATGGACTCACCTGCTAATCCCAGCACTATGTAATCTCAACCACCACCATCTTGCAAAAGATAAGAAATGGACATGCATCTTTTCCCTCCTGCATTTTCAAATGGTTTGTTTAAAACACTGCCACCTAAATCAGTGCTTTATGCTGTGTTCTTCCTCATCAGTAAAAGCAACTTCAGTGTATGTTTTCACTTGTCAGTTGGTGAACACAAACACTTCAATGTCTCAAACTTACCAGGCACCAAATAAAAGGAACTTTTCCTTGACGAACATTAGGAAAAAAAATCCATAACCTGAACTGTGCAATAACAGGTAAGGACAGGCTGGCAGTGAGGTCTGGGATGCTGTCACAGTTTAGAATGTGTCATCACTGCATTCATCAGAAGGATGTGTTTGCCCCAATAGTGGAAGCTGAACACAAAAAAGGCCAAGTTGGGCACTAAAGAACTGGAAATCCCAAAAGGCTATTCATTCAGCAATATTCCCCAGTATTAGATCATGCAGTTCAAGTAGCTCACCAAATGAAGTGATGAGAAAAGTTGTAATCCCCAAAGAAAAAGCTTTGTGCTATCAGATGAGTGGTAATTAAGATGCAGGACTTAGAGCTTTGTTAATAAATACTGATCATGCCACTATCTGGTATCCTGTACAGGAAGAATCAAGCAAAGTAAACACCAAACAGAACTGGGACTACAGAACAGCAAACTATAATAAAATCAAGGACCAACTTGCATATTCTTTGGAAGACTAAAGCCTATACTCACAGAGCAGTAAAGATGTGGAACACTATAAATATGGGCATGCTGAGGGGAATAAGGAATGGGTTAAAGATAACAAGGAAACTAAAAGCTAGTATGGATGCACTGAAGACATTAACTCAAAACCTGCCAGATGCAAACTAGCAAGCACACTGCATTTAATATCTCCAAACACACTTTTGCTTGGGATCAAGCTCCCTTTCACCCCCCCCCTCCCCCAAGGAAGGTGACTTCACACTCCAAACCCCACTAAATAAGCAACACCCTGGGACAGTGAAGACAGCAGAAACACAAACTATGATCTCATTGTTACTTTATTTAATAGGAAAGACAACTGGGAAAACAGCTTTGAAGAAGTCTGAATTAGAAGTGAACATTCATCCACTTACTTACTGGGCCACATGGAGGATAATCACCCCTATGCTAAAATGGACAATAAGCAATGCAATAAAACACATATAACAATAGGAGAGCTAAGGAGAGATCAGCCAGAAAAAATATGCTACAAGGCTGACAGAGGCTAAACCACTACAATCTTCCCCCCACCATGTGCCAAACCATGTAGGTAGGAGACCCTTTGAATTTCAATCCATTCCAAGAGTTCCCTAACCTGAGGAAACTACAGGTCTCTTAGACAGATGTAGTGTATACAGGGAGAATGTAATACGGAAACTCAAGCAAGAACTCAGATGCCCAAAAGTAAAATGGAACAAAAGGATGAGGAAGGCAAGATGGAAAACCTAACTGGAACCATGATCATACTTAAAAATCTACTACAATTATGGTAATCTAATACAACTGCACTTTGTTCATCATATGAAATTTTGACTGCAGCCATCATTCCACCTGAGAAGACTCCTAGAGCAAAGGATTCAAAGGAAGGCAAGATTATTGTTCGTGGAAGGATGCAAGATGCCCTTCATAACAGATGTGGCAAAGTCTGCCCTGTTTTTTGAGATGATGTCTAGCTGTAGTATTTGGAAGAAGTGCGTATAAAGGAACATATAGCCACATCCAAGACAGTCCGATAACTTATTCATCAGAGGACAAAAAGAGCAGAATGTAATGGATGTCAATGGTTTGGAAATAGTCTGTTTTGACACCAGTTGCCTTTCTTTCTTTGCTAAATAGGAGACAAATGCTGTAAAGTCTTTGCCTTGTCTAAAGAGCAACTTCATTATTAATGAACATGCTGGGTTCATACAGAGGCTAACCCTCTGTCTATGGAAGACCAAAAAGGGCTCTTTTCCACAAGGGCTCTGGATCTCTGAAATCTTTCTGGCTGAGGTTAGTGTAAACAATAATATTATGTTTCCAGGTTTACAATCTGAAGGGGCTGTAGCCACTGCCTCAAACACTACTTGGGTCAGGTCTTCTAAGCTAAGAAAACAGAGCAACATTTTTTTCTGGGAGGATGGAGATATAATGCCTGTTCAAGAAGTGTCTGACTAATATTCTTGATAACAGGGGTATCTACAGGAAAGCAAGGAGAAAAAAAATGACAGCTGTACCTTCACAGAGGCATATGCCAGTTTAGAACTGAACAGCTCCATAAGATACTGGAAGATCAGAGACACCGGTGAGAGCGAGTGGAGAGGAAAAAGTTAGGGTGTAAAAGCTACAAAAAAAAACACTTCCAGCTACAGCAGCAGTATGACATTGCACCAAGACCATCAAGCTCCTCACTGGCCACAGATATCAGTTGGGGTTAGCTGTGGGAGGCTAAGCTGGGTCCAGCAGACCTGCTGAATGAGGGGGGAGACCGGGAGAAGCTATCAGCTATAGGAGCTCAAAAATAAAAGCACTCATTATCTTCAACTATTTGTTGTCTGGAAAAGCAAGAGAGTCCATTTCTGGAAAACTCCATTGTGGACTAGCTACAGAAGAATGCTTCTAACATCCATTCAGTGAGGCTTGCCTTAAGACTTTTCAGCTGAAATGAAATGCAAGATATCCACAGGTGAATCCCCGACCACCGTGCTACCCTAAAACGTTCTCATGTTCAGCCTGCACAAGAAGAAAGTGTGTGCTTCCTTGATTTAAGTATTATATAACTCTGGTCACTCCCAGCTTCATGTACATTTTATGTCAGTTACAGTTAGGACTAATGCAGTAATCTTCACACTGAAGTGTTTTTTCCTCATGTTGTTGCTCAATTTGCACTGGAATTTGAGGTCTCCTAAGTGAGCTCCTCAAGCTAAGTATGAGGCATGTGTAGTCATGGTCAGACTGTGGGAATATTGTTTAACTCATTCACTCCAATGGAGCTCAGAAAGTTTGACTGTAACTTCCAATGGGCAGAAGGTTAAGACTTTTGACAGAATCAAATTATGTCCTCACGTTTCAAACAAATGTTCATATCTCTGGAACCAAAGGCTTATGAAATACGAGTAAATGGCAAACTCTTTAGCATAATCTATTGTACAGTGGTAGTATTCTTTAAGTTCTAGGTTCTTAAACCCCATATTAAAAGTCACAGTAACTATTACATTTTTAACATTTTGTAAACAACTTACCATATCTCAGCAACCACTGAAGTTACAACGCATACTGTCAAAAGCATTTTTTATCTACCTAAGAGTTTTCATATGAGGTTAAGGAGTTTAGTCTGTGTTACTTGGTCGTTGAGATATTTAGAAAAATGTGAAAATTACATTTACATAAATTAATATAATAAAAACAACAGTTAATATCTACTTACTTGCACTAGACAGATGTCAAATATTAATGCAGTTGAGTTTGCCACTGTGTAAGCTTTAAGATGAAAAACTTTAAAGCCTTGTACATGGCATGGTTTTGGAATTATTGATGCAAATAAGAGCAAGCAATATCTGACGCCTAGAGGCATCAGTAGGAGTCAACTGCAGATGCATCTGGAGCCGTCACTCACATGTAATGAGTTAAGTGGTACCCCCCAATTCAGCCAGAGCAGTGGTTGAGTGAGCTAACAGCAGCCCCCCCCCCCCCATCCCAGAGATGCCACTGCAGTTTCCTCATGTGCAATCTTACTAAAGGAATCATCAGAGTGACTCATGCCATGCATGCTAGGATTCAAGTATTCCCTAGCTGAAACATGGGTCCTTGTTAAAAATCTGCAAGAAAATAAGCTGTCAATTATTCCATCTTGTCCCATGGTACAAATGCATTCTGTAGAGTGGAATCCAGTTGGACCCCTAAGAAAATAACCAAACTTGAAGGACTGAGGTTTGACTTTGGTAGGTTCAATAGCAGGCCTAAGTTCTAGAAACACTCCAAGGTGAAATTATTTGGGGCCCATTCCATTCTCTCCCGAGTGGATGTCTACATGTCCCATTCCATTCTCTCCTGAGTGGATGTCTACATGTCAGTCAGTCATATATGGGTAAATATGTAGTTCCTTGGTTCAGAAATCTGCAAATACTTGGCCAAGGCACTCTGTAAACTTTCTGGGTGCAGTAATCAAAACTAAGTTAAAGAAGTAAATTGGTACTAGCAGTCCCCTGCCACAGATCAAAGAAAGCACATATGGCCCCTGTGGATGGGTATGTGACAGCCTTTAGATCCATTGAGAACATTAAATCTTTATGGCATAGAAGTAGCAGTGCTTCCAGGGTTAACATCTTGAATTTTGCAACACTGCAGTACTTGTTTAGGGTGTACAATTGTAAAACTGGCCTCCACAATCTGTCCTGTCTTGGAACTAGGAAAAGTTCTTCACAGGAAAGCTTATCAATGACCTCCTGTGGAAGGGGTTCCACATGAAGAAATGGTACTATGTGTCTCTAATTGCTCAACAATGAAGGCATCTGTAAAAACTTAGGCTTCTTTTGGAATTGAAGTTGAAGTTCATGTGTTTGGGATAATAACTCTATGACCACCTTGTCTTGTGCATTATGTTATGTTAAACCTTCACCCTTAACCCCATCCCTCCTTTGCCTGCTCCCAAAACTTCAAACTATCCTTGATTGTCTTCTACTCAGCCCTCTTCCCCAATCCCTTTTTAAAAACTGCTACCTACCTCTCCCTGCTAATTGCTTCACTCCCTTTACTTAGTTCCTTTTTCATTTTTATATTATAAATTGTTATTGAAGGTAAACTTAACCTTTATAATGATCAATGTATATTTACATAAAGTACTAACAACCATGTTTCATTTCATCAGTCCTTTTCTTACTTAATGGATATTACCCTTCACTGCATACTCGTGTCACCATTATACTGTTATGTTGCATCGTTTTGTACTGCTGTCTTTTTTATCCTGTAATTCCTGGACTGTGGCTGAAATGGGTCTTTTGTACATCAGACCATTATATACATAAATGTTTCTCCACATGTCTGCAAACATGGCTAGCCTGCCTCCTTTACACTAGGAAGGGAAGTGGAAGCATTTAGAGAGACTAAGGGTTGGGGTAGGATTTGGAGTAAGGGTAGGGGATGGAGTTTTGATGTAGTCAAAACTGCTCCCCATCAGAAGTGCGGGAGCCAGGGTTTACCTTTGTAGTCTCCCTACCATTTTCTCTTATGGGCTGTCTTTTTTTACCTTTTGTCTTTGGCATCATGAAAAGGGCTAATCTTTAAATGAGTTACTCATGTCGCAGCTGGGAATAGGTGGGTGGGAAAGCTGCTTAACCAAATGAATTGTTTTCCTCTTCTCATCCAGTCTCAAATACTTCATGGGCTGAGGGTACAAAAGGTACAGCTTCATATAATCGCGCATTAAGAATGTGAACCCAGACATCCTCTCACAGTGATGACATACTCAGCAAGGCATGACTAAGACTGGTGGACCACAGCATCAGATCCATGCCTCTCAACCTGCAGACATTGAAAATAGGAACAAAGGCCCTTGAAAAATGGATACATCCAGCTAAAAATATGGACATCTAATTAGCATAACATTTGAAAAACTAATAGCACATAACTCTTCCTGCATCCAATAAGAATGCAGAATACTACTAAGAAATACATGTTAAAAAAATAGAGTAACAAAAATTACAGCAAATATAACCATATTTAAAAGATGGTGTAAAATCTAATGAACACACAAAGTCATTTATTTTTGCTTCAGAAAAAAAGGGAGTTGTAAGATGCGTGTCCGCTTTCTTTAAATTATTGTTGCCACTATTATGTTGGTCACACAGTTTGGTTTTGTGTGTATTATCTAGTTTCAAAAAATCACATGTGATGAGGGGTAATTCAGAAAGTTGTATGAAGGATAAAATCAAATGTGAAAATAAAGACATATGTCCAAAAATTGGGGCATCCTAATTCAGGTCTAAAACTAGGAACAGTTGGATGGCATGATTCATACCACACTTGATAACAAATCTAACAACCTGTGAAGCCAGTTGGGGCTACTGCATGATTTCTGCTTTCAGAGTAACATCAGCTGTACCCTCAGCTTTTATTGACTCTCTTAAGGCATCAGCTTGACATGTGCCATATGAGATTAACGTAAGGGTAGCGGACGGATATACTTTCTTCCCAAGGTGGTCTACAATGCATCTCTCCCAGTCATTAGGATGGGTGCTGGAGGCTGGAACCAATTTGGATCTTTTTTCAGGATTTGGGGACACCACAGACGGAATTGCAACAGGATTCTTGCAAAGGAAAGAACATGATTCTCAAACACTGTAAAAGCAGTCCCGCTGCCTGGAAGGAAGGGGCTGACAGTCCAGTTCCACTAAGGCTACAAAAAAATGCATCTTTTAAAGCCTGCAAGTCTGAAGGTTTGGCCACAGCTTTCAGTAGATCCAAGCCCAGGTGGTCAAATTATTTTTCTGGGATCAGATACTTTCTTGGCCTTAAATTTAAAGTAGACTTTCACCTATGGTAAAGTATTCCCAAATGAAATGTACTCTAGGGGGCAAAAAAGGACACTGTGTAGGTTGTCTCAGTGTCAAAACCTAAGGGGGGGGGGCATCTGTGGGATATACACAAGGTTTTCCTCCTCACTCTGAAAAGCAGGGAATCCCCTCTTCCTCTTATGACGGTAAGCACCTGAAACTGATGGTTGGTCCACTCTTGGCTGAAGTCTTTCAAAAAAAGATGAATTTTCACACTAGTCTGAATAAAACTTGGAAGGAAAAAGGGTGTATGGATTCACCTGCAACCTGTTAAGAGGTTGGGGGGAGGGGCAAGCATTCAAGATTTAACACATGTCCTAGCTTTTGGTATAGTCACCTCTGAGATATAGGTCTGAGGGCGGGCCTCTCTAATTTTTTTTTTTTTTTTTGCTTTATGGACATTCTCCTGTACTAAGATGAGGTGGTCCTCTCCTTCCCCTCAGACAGCTACACAGATGTGAGACCAGATGCTTGCAGGACAGCAGGTGGACCAACTGATATCATCAAGAGTTCATTTCAGGAAGACAATAAGAATCCAGTAATGCGGAGATCCCCAACAGAGCTTCACCAGAAGCCATGGGTAGGACAGGAACCAGCCCAAGGACTGCATGAGCACCTCACTGGGGCCAGCACCCTGAAGTCTTGGGATATTGTCCAGGCCCTACCTGAGGTTCCCCTATTTTCTTTCTTTCCTTCCTTCTCCTTTGGGTGCATCTCCATAATCATCTTTTTAGAGGAGTTGCTTGTAACCAACAGTTGCTTAAAGACGGACGCTACTGCAGCTTGGGACATGGACTCAAACTTCTTGTACAGGTAACCTTGGAGTGCTAACTCCCTATGCCTCAATGACTTTTTTACTGAACCCAACACAGACACCTGAAGAGACAATGTTATAGTCTGGGCCCAAATGAATACACCGTGTTTGGAAATTCTCATGAGTAATTTGTTTCATATACATTTAGAGACTATTAGGAATGGACATACTCCCCAGGTCTAATCATCAAGTATATTATCAACAAGGTCAATAAATCCAAAGAAGGGGTCCCCATGAAGTATCTACCTGCTCACTGTCAACATCTGGACAGAACCAATGGACTAAACAGAAATCATTGGAGCACAAAATGTGGCAAGAAAAAACTGCTGATGGCTTAGATAGACAATGGTTTTATATGGGAACCATACTGGATGCCCCAGTATGCTAACATTTGTTTGAGACAGAAAATAATGCACAGCTCTTGTCAGTTGGGACAAAGGTCCCAACTGTAAGAATGACTGAAAGAGTGATTCACATGAACACCTATAGTCATCATTACCCATGAGAAGCTTAGGGATGGAACCAGAGGACTACATACGAGTTATGGGGAATATGACAGAAAGAACCTGACTGTTGAATACATGGAAGACAGCAGCCTGTAGTATACTTGCCAGTATGAGTTTCTCATCAATACGGTCCAGTCAGTCAAATCTGCTTCAGTTTATAACTTGCTGACCTGGAGATAATAGGGAGAATCAATGGAGAAGGCATTTTTTTTTTAGATTTTAGGAAGGCTTTTGATTCATTTCCACATGAAATACCTTTAATCAAACTGAAGGAGTGGGTGGGAGTAAGTTTAAAATGATATGGCAGCTAAGAAACTTGTTAAATGGCAAAACACACAAGGTGGTAGCAAAGGAAGTACTGTGTAGAAGAGTCAGGTAAAGTAATAAGCAAAACACTGCAACTGTTGGTACTAGTGCCAAACCTCTTCAACACTAACATCAGAATGGGCATCAGAAACATAAATGACTATGACATGAAAATGAAACACACAATGGTAGCGGCAAATAAGGGCAGAGACACGCCTTAGCAGTGACCTGAATAAGGTACAAGTGTGGGAACAGAAACAGAATATAAATGACTCTGAAAGCTAGCAGTTTTGTGGTATTTCCCAGTGAATACAGAACAAAACAGAGATCTAGTGGTATTATGACCAACATAAACCATTTACGGCAACCAAGAACATGTTATGAAGTAAAGCAAAGAGAGCAGAATATCAGGGAAATGAGAGGAGATCCTATCACTTGAAGGGACCTCAACAACGACCAACACCATGAATACTTCATTCAATTAATACAAACAGAGAGAATACTGGTGGAGTAAGCCCCAAGACAGAGATAAACAGAACACCCAAACAAATTGATAAGTAGGGTTATGAGAACATATTAAAGGCAATCACAGCAGGTTTTCCCTTCAAAATGTGCTAGTGGACTTGATCTGGCTCAGTAAAACACTCAATGGAAATACTACAGTTCAGCCTAAAAAGGTGGTGAAGGGGACAGGATCTGGCTGTGTAATACACAACTGGAAACTCATAGAAAAGTGAAGTTAAAGAGGAAGAAAAAAAAGTAAGATGGAAACAGAAGGGAGAAAATATGCAAATGGCAGACTAATACGAATTACAAGTCAGACGAGGAACATTTTTCTTAACTGAGAGGGTTGTGGAAGGGTGGAACAAACATTCAAAAGGCTAGTGAATGGTAGACCAATGGTAGGATCTCAGAAGACAAGTAACAAGTTGAAGTGGAGCAAAAGGGAAGGCACATGTGGCTGCAGGCTGGTAGCTACAACAGAATGGCAGACTTGAAAGGCAAACATTTTCTTCTGCTTTCACTGACACATATTCATGCATGCACACTCACCTAAGGGAATTTAAATCTTAGGAAATTTAACAGAGCAGGCGAGACAGGTGAAAATGAATGCTCATTTCTAGCATTTGACAGAACTGGATTTGGGGTAAACAAACTTGATATGTTTTTTTTAGTCTGCAACTTATTATCCACAAATACTCCTCAAGTCTTTGAAACTGGAATGTTACCATGATTATCATGGAGTGGTTTAAATATACAGACTCTGACTTAACACATATTAACAAATATGACTTCTCACTACTGCTGCTAGGCTGTTCTCAACAGACCACTTTACTATAGCGTCTAGCATAGGTTAAGTGGTTCTCTCCTATGCATTACTGGTAATTTTCTTGACAAATGTAATGTCATCCTTGTGTATGGTGTGCCAAGTACCTTTAAAATAATTTAAACGTCAAATGTGTAGACACCAACGAGAAAATGATTCATAACAAACAAGTATGAAGTAACATTACTTGTGCTTCAAGCTGTCCCAAGCCACAAACTGCAATCTTTGTGCCACAGGAAATATGCAAATAAAACATTTATCAATCAAACACATTTCATACTAGTACTACATGTATATTACAACACATGGCACTTACTAAAAAAACAAATGAAGTTAGTATGAAACTTTTTTCACTTTCTTTTCTTACCTTTGGTGAGGGGTCTTTTAATGCAATAGTCATCAATGATACGGAGTGTGGACTTCCTATGGCAGACGTATCGGGAACAAATGAAGACCAGTAACCATACAAGACTTTTTTCTCCAGTGACTTAACAGTAGAAAGGAAGCAAATTAAAGCTCCTTGTCGAACCCGGGCTTGGTAAGATCTGAAAACAAGAAACATATGAGGGAAATAATGTCCTTAGAAGTTTCTGCCTATATAGTTTCTAAAACAAATACTAGCAACAAGAATCTCTGTGGGAAACCCCAAACAGAACTGCCTATAAGCAATAGGGTGGGTCCAAGATGTCCACCTAAAATGCTGCCAATTTGGGCACAGCTAATGGCCCTGGCAAAGGAGGAGGTATCTACTTTTTGAGAATGGAATTTGCTGCTGTAGTGCTTGCCTTCTGGTGAAGGCAAACCAGGCATGTATATAAGCAGACACAGAAAAATGTGATGTAACTGTACCACTACATGCTTATGTAACAGCAAAAGCTGGTGGCGTCGGCTGAATGTTTTATACCCCTGACTAAAGTATGTTTTTAAAAGGGATTGCAGAGGAAATAGAAATGTGTGAGACTGAAGTAATATAAAAATTAATGGCATGCTTGTAATAGAAGCAGTCACATCCAAGATGACTTGTGGGAGGAGCTGCACAGTTAAAATTAAAACCTAATGTAATTGTGGTTATAGGCATGAGAAAAGAGAATGTGTAGTATTTAAACAAAACTGTGGACTTTATGGAGCTAGGGACCATTCTTCAAGGACTGTGTCAAAAACAAAGTAAAACTGTTGCATACAACTTGTACGTAATTGGGCATTGGTATAATGGTTAAGGTGTTTACCTCACAGACACAAGGTATAGGGTGTGATTTTCACCTTTGAGGGAAATTGGCTAAGCTTAAAATGGCCCACAAGGGCAGCTAGACTAGTGCTTACTTTTGGTGGTTGGGGGTGGTATAATGGTTAAGGTGTTTACTTAACAGACACCAAGGTACAAGGTTTGATTCTCACCCTTGGAAGGGAAATTGGTTAGGCTAAAAATGGCCCACAAGGGCAGTTAGCCTAGTACTTAATCTATGAACTATGAACTAAGTAGCTTCATTATGACAGACTCTTCCTACCTCTGACACTTACTCCAATGTATGGAGAACCAATGACCCCAAAAGCAGACCCCCCCACCATGTGAACGGTAACTTGGTATTTACTCACTGGAGTAAAGAAAGGTTATTGTGCGGTATAACAATTTATTTTTCCATGTTTAGGTGTGGAAAACTTGTCTTTATATCAGTATGGTTTTGTATGTATACATTCACATTTTGGATGTCTCTTCTGAGATTTAGAGATCTATATAATGGGTTTCCTCATTCTGTTTAGATACTGACTTGATGAATTCATTTGAGTTGATCTGATTCCAGCTTATTTCTTTACTAACAGATTATTCTGCATGTCAACCAATATGCAATTAACTGCTGAACAACCGGTTGAGTAGCAGACCACTTACAGTTACAACGAAAGGGCAACCTTCTCTGTGGGGAAAAAAAAAGTGTTCACAGTAGTTCTATAAAGACTCAATTACTGGACTATTATGACTCAAACTGCTTCCTAGTATTATGAATGAATGTTGTTAGGTGCATACATTTGCTGATGACAACAGGAGTAATTTTTAATGTCAATGAACTAAAACTTGAAAAAAAATTAAATGATTTATGAGTATTTTAAAAATAACCAAGAAAATCTAAAATAATGTGTTTTGGAATATCATCATCCCAATGAGTCACTCCTTGAGCAAAGGTCTGTTGAATAATGCAAAAATGAGTAAAGATCTGGGTAAACTAACTGACATTTTTAGTTTTACTGTAAACAGCTCTCTCCTTGGATAAAAAAATCATTAGGAATTATACATTTTTGACATAACTTGGGTTTCTATGAGTAGTATTATTTTGTTCAAATTCTATACGTATTAATTATAGCTAATATTAGCATATAATAATTTTGTTATTGCAATTACACTCAATTAGAGAAACTGGAAAGAGTTCAATATCTTTAAGGAAGCATAAACAAAGACAGAAATATTATCTGTAAGGCAAGACTGTAACTTGTCACTTTACTCTAAGTATGACTTAAGATCGGTGGAGTACGTAAGCTGTTTCAAGTTACTAACAATCCAATTTTTTTAGAACAAGATATCATTTACTTATGTATATTCCACTTAAAGGAAACAGATGAAGTATTATGCTTCCCAATTTACTCTGCAAAATGACAACATGAATTTGTGCGTGTGTGTATCTATATATATATATATATATATATATATATATATATATATATACACACACACACACACATATACATGCATGTAAATATGAAAATGTAAAACTTAAACCGCAAGGAAAACTGGTACTTCATGGGCAAAAAAGTTGCTGCCTGAGGCATATTAGAATTAAGAAAAAAGATGCATAAATTGTAGACAAGCTCAGTTGATATTCAGAGTAATCAAGCACTTACAACTGGTTTAAAAACAGATGTGCCTTTACTGCAAATAAAAGATATAAAATAGAGGAGTGCTTTTGCTCTTCACTGGGCTTCATTAGATCTGTTTATATATATATATATATATATATATATATATATATATATATATATATATATATATATATATATCTATATAGGAACACTTTATATAAGCTCGAAATACCGAAATCTCGAATTTCAGAATCTCAAGCTCAAAGTGGAAGGATTGGAAGATGGCAAACCCAGAAGCGCGAAATTCAAAATAAACAAATATTGGGGGGCGTAAACCCCCACATAGTTTGGGTATATATTGTCTTCTGGAAAGGTTTATTCATTGGACTTGTAAGTATCCATGTCTATGATTTAAAACATTTAAAATAGGTGAGGGGGGTTACACCCCCCCACCAATGTGGGGGACTACGGCCCCCACTCCCCCCCCTTACTTTATATACAAACCCCACGATCACAATACAGTGGGGAAAAAGCCATAAGTTTCAGTCAAATGAGTTTTCAATGAAGTGAGCTTTCAGTGAATTGTTCTCAGGCAACTGAGTTTCAGTGAAATGAGTTTTCAATGATGTGAAGTAGACCCTGCTGACGCTGTCTTAGTAACCTATTTTTTTGCTAACCAGGTTGGTTCTGTTTCTATATGAAACTCAATGTGATATTTATAGATTACGGGAAATTTGGCAAAGTCATTTGACGAAATTCTCCCACCCTTCAACTCATAAGTTTCATTGGGATTTCAACAGTCAGCTCAGCTACCACAACTCAGAAACATGGAAGTTTTGTTTAATGCCTCATCCAAAGGACGGCACTTCAGTAGTGTAGTACCCCCATGTTACATAATGTCAGTACTGGAACAAGATCCAAGTAGCTGGTGTAGGGCTGGAGCAAACAGATTTTTGAATTTTCCAGTATCAAAATTTTGTTTGCTACCTGACGGGTCTACTTTCTTTCCACAACATGACACAAGGTCACTTTTGTCTCTGCACTGACTGCCAATGCCAGTACTGTGAATTTCTGCCTTATAAGAGTGTCTATTTAGGTCAACATACCTTATGTCATTGCTCCTTTGACATTTTATTAGCAGAAAGCCAATACTCTTCATCAGTACGAACTTTCTGACAAAGTTCTAAAACATTTGCTTTTGCATTCGACTGGCCTATCACCTAGTGTTTTATGTAATTATAAGTGAATTACAATATGACAATTCAAGCTTGAAAACAGTGTTTCTTTACATTCTTCTGACCCATCTTCAATATGGAATCAATGAGAATTAGCTTGTTTTGTTAAGGTTTACATTATCTGGGGTTGCAGATACCGTGAGACACACTAAACAGAAAATCTGACACTTCAAAGACAGCCAAAATGGCTGTGCTTAGAAAGATGAATTTCAAAATACTTTAGACTCTGAGGCAATGTGCTGCCCTGAGCTTTAAACAGTGTATGAACATCTGGGATTCCAACAGAAGTTTTGCACATGACATGCACTAGCTAACAAGTAAATGACCAAGATGTTTGCAATCAAGCAGTAACAATTGGCACAGCATGCCACAAAAATGTGTAGTGCCACTGGAAGTGGGAAATGTGGAAATGATTAGCTAACTGCAAGACACATGAATACTATGTAGAATGACTTAGAGAACTAAATATGAAACATGTCACTATCTATAGCTTTACATGTACAGTGATATTCTATTATTATTTTACTTCAGATAAATAAACTGTGTGTAGAATAACATGTGTTGCACCTTTAAGGACCATTTCTAAGACCTGAACATGCGTATATAAACAGCAGGCATGTACGAGCTTCAGTGCCATTTTGAGAGTACAGTGTGAACACCTATGCATGAAACAACTAATTTATATATATAGGTTCACAGCTTAGTACTAGGCTAACTGCCTTTGTGGGCCATTTTAAGACTAGCCAATTACCTGATGTGAGCATCAAACCCTGCACATTGGGTCTGTAAACACCTTAACCATTATTCCAACTTCCCACCAATATGTTTATGTTTGTATATAATAAAGCTGATTGAGCAAAACCCACAATGTTCGTCTACTTCATCCTGACTAGACGAGTGACATGGTGTCAGAACCAGGATTCCAAATACTGCTTTTCAGGGTCACGAGGTGCAAGTGAACCGAATGCAAAAAAGGGTCAGAAACGAACTAAAGGTAATGAAAACTTGCATAAACAATTTATTTTATAAAAAAGATAAAACGGAGCATTTCAAGGGCATAAAACACATTATTAAGCAAACGAATAGCACAAAGACGTTGATTAAGCAAATGAGAAGCATAAAAAGTTTATTACTTAAACATGTTTAAAATTAAGATATAAAACGAGCATCAGAAAAACACAAATATTCAGAATTACATCAGAATTGCAAAAACAAGCATGTTTTGAGTTAAAACAAACACAAGAAAAAATAATGGGCATGAAAAGAGTTCATTTTAACAAAACGAATACAACAAAGGACAAAAAGGACACACTGAGTATAAATAAGGCAACGCGACTGCATGTTTTTTGGCGAATTACTGTGTTTTGGCAAGAACTACTACCTCGCATTGATTGGCGCTCTGAATAGTATAACTAGAGTTATTCAAAGTATCTCAAACTGCGCAAAAGTCCTTACAGTGTCTTTATTACTGTGCATTTATTCCAAAGTGTTTGTTGCATGCAAAGTGCCAGTATTTCATAAAGTGCAGTCAAATACAGCCATTTCTAAAAGTTTCCTGTGCTGGGTATGTCAATTCGCAGAGTGCCGCCATTACAAAGTGTTACTTGCACTATACAGAGTTGTTTTGCAAAGTACAGCTATTTTGGTGAAATTTCAGTGTGCTGTGTACTGTTTATTCGCAAAGTGCAATTACTTCGAAATGCTTCTTACTCTGAGCTTCTTCCGCTCAGTTTATTCACACAGTGCAGTTATTTGAAATATTTCTTACACTGATAAGAGGTGATTTCAAGAGTATTACAGTGCCCGGGAAACATATTTCGCAAAGTTCAGTTATACAGAGGCTTGTTGTGCTATTGGGCATGGTTACAAGTACGGGCATAAATTTCAGGCATATGTACATGTGTTTGTGTTAGTGCATACTGGCAAAAGTCTTCTGTAAGATGTATTAATATGGCAAACAGTTTTTGAAAACCGCTACCACTTGTATTTGATCAAAATATTGCAGAGAAATGGAGAATATTTGAGCAAGAGTATAATATATTCATACAAGCAGCTTATTCTGATAAAGATGCATGCACCAGGGCATTCATTTTCCTAAATCCAGCAGGGTCAGAGGCCATATTAAGAGAGCGTTCATTTGTATATGCATCAGCATTGTATGAAGGTGAAGGGGAAAATCGTCATATTATTGTACAGGCTGAATCAGGGGAAGACCAAGAGTGTTTGAAGCGCAAATTTAGAGAAATGTGCAACTCCCAGACCAATGTTACATTAGAGAGGCATTTGTTTTACACAAGAGATCAAAAGCAAGGAGAAACTTTTGCAGCTTATATTACTGATCCGAGAAATAAAGCTAAAACGTGGGAGTTTGGTGGCTTGAAAGATTAGCCAATAAAGGACAGGCTCATGCATGTTATTAATAATGCTGCTGTGAGAAAGATTTTGCTTTGTAACAGTGCTTTAACACTGAGCAAAGCTATTGAGATTTGTCAAATTCATAACGTTATAGAAAAGCACACAAATATGTTTGCAAGTGATAACAGCATGGTTTTGGCAGGCTTCAGAACAAATGTAGACAGCATGCAACATGTGGCAGGCAGAAAAAGGTCTAAGCACGTGGCAGCTGTAGTCCCTGTAGCTGTTGCAAGGAAAACCCACAATCTTCCAACAAGTTCTAAGGCTAGTTCAGTTAAAGGAGCATGCTCAGTGCCATACAAGGGTGAATCAGCAAAACCCAAGTCATGCTTTATTATTAACTTTTGCAATTGTGGTGCCTATCATGAATCTAAAAGAGAAAAGTGCTTAGCATTTGGTCAGCAATGCCATAAATATAAATTGTAACCATTTTCAAAAATTTTGTAAATCAAGTAAGCCTCACACTGTTATAAAGAAGGGTCATTCAAAAAAGCAAACTAATCAAGTTGAACTGCAACTGTCTGCTTTCTATGTAGATGGTGTATCAGTGATTGGTGAAAAGACTGATGCGGTAGATTTACTGGCAAAGAATGAAGTATTTTGTACTGTCCAAATCAATGGTAAATCTAGCAAGCTCAAAGTAGACACTGGTTCAAAGTGTAATGTTATGTCAGCAGACACATTTGCTAAGGTGAGAGCTGGTGAACAACTAAATGTGACCAGTTGTGTGAAACTTGTTGCTTATGGAGGTGAAGAAATTCAAAAGTAGTTCTTTCATGTTATGTGGCCAAGATCTGTTATAGTTTATTATTCTATGTAGTTTTAAAACGTGCAGTCATTATTAGGTCTCAAGAGACAGTTTGAGAATGAATCTGCTTTCTTTTACCAAAACAGTTCATCAAATAAGCACCTGTCCGTTCCAGCTTCACTAACACTATTTTTTCAGAGTATGAACTGTGGGGGTGGTGGTGCTGCGGTAGTGTTGTCGCCTCACAGTAAGACGTTATCCTGTTCGATTCTCAGCTAAAGCGCCTTCTGTGTGGAGACATGCGTGAATGGGCGTACCCTCGTTGAAGGTTGTGCATCAGGGCTGGCAACTCGGCACGTAAAAATCTACTGCCAATCATAAGCGGACCGGAGTTCCACTGTAGCGACCCCTAACTGGGAAAAGCCGAAAGACACAACAACAACAACAATGCTGATGTTTTCGATGACAAGTTGGCCAAACTTCCAGTTGTGTATTCTATGAAGTAAGACCCAGAGGTCAGTCCAGTAGTCAGACCTGCCAAGAAAAGTTCCAATAGCTATGCAGCATAAAGTCAAAGCTCAGTTGGACAAAATTGTGTGGCTAGGTGTAATTTGTCTAGTTACAAAACCTACCGAATGGGTGTCGTCCATAGTAGTAGCTCACAAAAAAGGCTCAGATGAAATCAGAATATGCATTGACCCAAGAGATTTGAACAAAGCACTGAAAAGACTGCATCCTCCCATGTGTACAGTTGAAGAAGTCGCAGCTCTAATACCAAATGACACTATTTTTTCTGTTTTAGATGCAAAAAGTTAATTTTGGCAAGTGATGCTTCATCACAAATCTTGATTACTGACTACATTCAGTACCTCATTTGGAAGATACAGATGTCTTAGAATGCCATTTGGAATAAATTCTGCAAGTGAAGTCTTTCAGAGTGCAAAGGAGCAATTTTTTTCAGGTTATCCTTGTGCCATAATAGTAGATGATTTATTAGTTGGAAGCGATGCTGAAGCAGAGTATGACAGAAATCTGGAGAGTTCTAGACAGAGCACATGAAGTGAACTTGAAGCTTAACCCTCTAAAGTGCAAATTCAGACTACCAGAAGCTTCATATGTAGGTCATTTATTTATTAGCACTGGCTTGAGACCAGACCCGTCCAAGCAAGCAGCCATTCTTGAGATGCCAGCACCAGATAATGCACAAGCTCTTCAACGTTTTCTTGGTATGGTCAACTACTTAGGCAAGTTTATACCAGACTTCAGTGAGTTGAGAGTGCCTTTGAGAGCTTACATGTAAGATTGTTACATGGTCATGGTTAGATCATCACCAGAAAGCATTTGAAGGCATTAAGCAGAAAATTGATACCCCACCTACATTGCGATACTATAATGTCAACAAACCAGTACCTCTTTCCTGCGATGCTTCATAATTTGGTCTTGACACACTTATTCTTCAAGAGGGTAGATCAGTAGCCTATGCATCTAGAACACTTACCCAAAATGAAATGCAATATGCTCAGATTGAGAAAGAACTTTTGGCAATAATATTTGCATGTTTAAGTTTCATGATTATATCTATGGTCAAGATATTCAGATTGAAACTTATCATCAACCTCTGGTTACTATTTTAAAGAAGCCTATGCATTTAGCTCCAGAAATATTGCAAATAATGATGTTTAAATTGCAAAAGTACAACTTCAAAATGGTCTATACAAAAAGGCAAACTTTTTTATCTGGCTGATACCTTACCCAGATTGCCCAGAAATACAAAGGAACAGCTTGACACAGAAAATTTTGACTTCGATGTCATGGAAGTGTGTAATTTTTATACCACAAGACTTGATAAGCAAAGAGATCATACAAAGACTGATCCAATTTTGCAAAACCTCAACCACTACATCAATGTTGGATGGCCATCAAAGCAATCTAGTGTACCACCTGAAGTGCAACCCTACTTTCCTTACAGAGATGAGATGTTGAAGGAAGATGGCATTATTTTCAAAGATGCTAAAATTGTTGCTCCTGCTTCCTTACAACAAGGATACATCCAGATTTTACAATGTGGTTACCCAGGTTCCGAAGCTACCAAAATAAGGGCAAGAGGACTAGTATTTTGGACTTCTCTAGCAAAAGATATTGATATAGTACTTTCTTCTTGTTCAGTATGCAACAGTACTAAACTGCATTTGCAAGAAGAACCACTTCATCTAAGTCAAGTTCTTGAACTACCTTGGTCAACAGTAGCCACTTGACAAATTCGAGTGGAACAATCAGCATTACTTAGTACTGGTAGACTCTTATTCAAACTGGTTTGAGATCAATTTACTACCTAACCTAATGTCAACTACTGTTATTACCAAGCTGAAACGTCATTTCCAAGTCCATGGAAGTCCACAAAAGCTGATCTCTGACAATGGTACCCAATTTACCAGTCAGTTATTTCAGAAATTTACAAGAGAATAGGACTTTGTACAGGTTACTAGCAGTCCAGAATATCCGCAGTCAAATGGACTAGCTGAACGTGCAGTACAGAGTGCAAAGCAATTACTTGAGAAGTCAAAGCGTAACAATACTGGTATCTTAGAAACATACCCCGTGACAATATACTTGGCTCACCTGCTCAGAAACTTCTATCTAGGCACACCAGAACAACATTGCCCATCAATTTCAGTTTATTGAGACCTAAAGCTAAAAACAACAAAGCAATCAAAGCCCAATTATTTAGAAAGCATTCTTTCCAGAAGTCTGGCTACAACAAATTGAGCAGATTTCTTTGTTTGTTCAAAGAAGGAGAGAGACTGAGGATACAAACGACGAAAGGTTTT